>NC_064626.1:617736893-618037032 GCF_023864275.1 Schistocerca cancellata | reverse complement strand
GACGATTAGTTCTAGTCATCCTACCAAGAAGAAGGTACACTGCTTGTGTTGTCTGTAGTTCAACCACGCCTAGGCGGTCAATACCGCATTTCGATCGCGTCCGCATTGTTGCTTTGTGCCAGGAACGACTCTCAACAAGGAAAATATGCGGGCGTTTCGTAGTGAACCAAAGCGATGGTATTCGGACATGGAGGAGATAGGCAGAGACAAGAGCTGTCGATAATATGCCTCGCTCAGGCTACCCAAGGGCTACTACTGCAGTGGATGACCGCTACCTATGGATTATGGCTTGGAGGAACCCTGACAGCAACGCCTCGATGTTGAATCATGCTTTTTATGCAGCCACAGAGCGTCGTGTTGCGACTCAAATTGTGCGCAATAGGCTTCATGATGAGCAACTTCACTCCCGATGTCCATGGCGAGGTCCATCTTTGCAACCACGACACCATGCAGTACAGTACACATGGGCCCAACAACATGCCAAATGGACCGCTTAGGATTGGCACCACGTTCTCTTCACCGATGAGTGTCGCATATGTCTTCAACCAGACAATCGTCGGAGACGTATTTGGAGGCAACCCGGTCAGGCCGAACGCCTTAGACACACTGTCCAGTGAGTGCAGCAAGGTGGAGGTTCCCTGCTGTTTTGGGATGGCACTATGTGGGGCCGACGTACGCCGCTGGTGGTTATGGAAGGCGCCGCAACGGCTGTACGATACGTGAATGCCATCCAGCGACCGATAGCGCAATCATATCGGCAGCGTATTGTCGAGGCATGCGTCTTCATGGACGACAATTCGCGCCCCCATCGTGCACATCTTATGAATGCCTTCCTTCAGGATAACGACATCGCTCGACTAGAGTGGCCAGCATGTTCTCCAGACATGAAGCCTATCGAACATGCCTGGGATAGATCGAAAAGGGCTTTTTATGGGCGACGTGTCCCACCAACCACTCTGAGGATCTACGCCGAACCGCAGTTGAGGAGTGGGACGAGCTGGACCAGCAGTGCCTTGATGAACTTGTGGATAGTATGCCACAACGAATACAGGCATGCATCAATGTTAGAGGACGTGCTACTGTGTATTAGAGATACCGGCATGCTCTGCAATCTGGACCACCACCTCTGAAGGTCTCGCTGTATGGTGGTGCAACATGCAATGTGTGGTTTTCATGAGCAATAAAAAGGGCGGAAATGTTTATGTTAATTTCTATTCCAATTTTCTGTACAGATTCCGGAACTGTCGGAACCGAGGTGATGCCAAACTTTTTTTGATGTGTGTACATTTTAAGTTCATCTTGAATGGCAAGTGTCTTGTGTCCTCTGTGCACTTGATTTGAAGTAAATGTATTACTTACGTACACTTTCTGTTTCTCATTTCTATTTTCGGAAACAATTATTACTACGAATAATTCTAGTGCGTCCAGAATGAGATTTTCACTCTGCAGCGGAGTGTGCGCTGATATGAAACTTTCTGGCAGATTAAAACTGTGTGCCCGACCGAGACTCGAACTCGGGACCTTTGCCTTTCGCGGGCAAGTGCTCTACCAACTGAGCTACCGAAGCACGACTCACGCCCGGTACTCACAGCTTTACTTCTGCCAGTACCTCGTCTCCTACCTTCCAAACTTTACAGAAGCGCTCCTGCGAAACTTGCAGAACTAGCACTCCTGAAAGAAAGGATATTGCGGAGACATGGCTTAGCCACAGTCTGGGGGATGTTTCCAGAATGAGATTTTCACTCTGCAGCGGAGTGTGCGCTGATATGAAACTTCCTGGCAGATTAAAACTGTGTGCCCGACCGAGACTCGAACTCGGGACCTTTGCCTTTCGCGGGCAAGTGCTCTACCAACTGAGCTACCGAAGCAGCTTTACGTCTGCCAGTACCTCGTCTCCTACCTTCCAAACTCAAGTTTGCCACGAATTGCCACGAATTGCTCTCCTGCGCCAACCCTCATCATTCAGGAGTAGAACTTGCACCCTACGTCCTTAATTATTCGCTAGATGTATTCCAGTCTCTGCTTTCCGTACAGTTTTTATCCTCTACAGTTCCCTCTAGTATCAAGGAAGTTATTCTGTAATGACTTACCAAATGTCCTATCATTCTGACAATTCTTCTTGTCAGCGTTTTCCATATGTTTCTTTCTTCGATGAATCTACGGAGAACCTCATCATTCCTTGTCAGTCCACCTAATTGTCAACATTCTTTTGTTGCACCAAATTCTCTTTTGTTCTGGTTTTCCCACTGTCCGTAATTTACTGCCATATAATGCTGTGCTCCAAACGTAAAGTCTCAGCAATTTCTTCCTTAAATTAAGGCCTATGTTTGATACCAGTGTACTTCTCCTGCCCTCTTTGCCTGTGGCGTTCTATTTGTCATGTCCTTGCTTCGTCCGTCATGGGTTATATTGCTTTCAAGGTAGCAGAATTCCTTAATTTCGTCTACTTCTTGAACACCAATTCTGACGTTAAGTTTCTAGCTATTCTCATTTGCGCTATTTCTTGTTACTTTTGTCTTTCCCGGTTCACTCTCAGTGCATATTATGTAGTGATTAGACTGTTCATTCCATCCAACAGATCCTGTAGTTCTTCTTTTCCACTGAGGATAGCAATGTCATAAGCGAATCTTATCGTTGATATTCTTTCACTCTGTATTTTAATAACACTTTTGATTTATGCGCGAAGCATACAACCACTACCACCGTCATAGCCTAGCAAAAGATCTGGTAGAGAAAACGAGAAAATTCTGGTCCTATGTAAAATCGGCAAGCTGGTCAAAGGTTTCCATCCAACCACCTATTGGTCTGTCTGGTGTGGCAGTTGAAGATAGCAAAGCGAACACCAAAGTTTTAAATTTCACGTTTAAGAAATCGTTGTCGCAGGAGAATCGTAAAAACGTACCGTAGTTTGACAATCGAACGGCCGTCCGCACCGGCGACATACACTCCTGGAAATTGAAATAAGAACACCGTGAATTCATTGTCCCAGGAAGGGGAAACTTTATTGACACATTCCTGGGGTCAGATACATCACATGATCACACTGACAGAACCACAGGCACATAGACACAGGCAACAGAGCATGCACAATGTCGGCACTAGTACAGTGTATATCCACCTTTCACAGCAATGCAGGCTGCTATTCTCCCATGGAGACGATCGTAGAGATGCTGGATGTAGTCCTGTGGAACGGCTTGCCATGCCATTTCCACCTGGCGCCTCAGTTGGACCAGCGTTCGTGCTGGACGTGCAGACCGCGTGAGACGACGCTTCATCCAGTCCCAAACATGCTCAATGGGGGACAGATCCGGAGATCTTGCTGGCCAGGGTAGTTGACTTACACCTTCTAGAGCACGTTGGGTGGCACGGGATACATGCGGACGTGCATAGTCCTGTTGGAACAGCAAGTTCCCATGCCGGTCTAGGAATGGTAGAACGATGGGTTCGATGACGGTTTGGATGTACCGTGCACTATTCAGTGTCCCCTCGACGATCACCGGTGGTGTACGGCCAGTGTAGGAGATCGCTCCCCACACCATGATGCCGGGTGTTGGCCCTTTGTGCCTCGGTCGTATGCAGTCCTGATTGTGGCGCTCACCTGCACGGCGCCAAACACGCATACGACCATCATTGGCACCAAGGCAGAAGCGACTCTCATCGCTGAAGACGACACGTCTCCATTCGTCTCTCCATTCACGCCTGTCGTGACACCACTGGAGGCGGGCTGCACGATGTTGGGGCGTGAGCGGAAGACGGCCTAACGGTGTGCGGGACCGTAGCCCAGCTTCATGGAGACGGTTGCGAATGGTCCTCGCCGATACCCCAGGAGCAACAGTGTCCCTAATTTGCTGGGAAGTGGCGGTGCGGTCCCCTACGGCACTGCGTAGGATCCTACGGTCTTGGCGTGCATCCGTGCGTCGCTGCGGTCCGGTCCCAGGTCGACGGGCACGTGCACCTTCCGCCGACCACTGGCGACAACATCGATGTACTGTGGAAACCTCACGCCCCACGTGTTGAGCAATTCGGCGGTACGTCCACCCGGCCTCCCGCATGCCCACTATACGCCCTCGCTCAAAGTCCGTCAACTGCACATACGGTTCACGTCCACGCTGTCGCGGCATGCTACCAGTGTTAAAGACTGCGATGGAGCTCCGTATGCCACGGCAAACTGGCTGACACTGACGGCGGCGGTGCACAAATGCTGCGCAGCTAGCGCCATTCGACGGCCAACACCGCGGTTCCTGGTGTGTCCTCCGTGCCGTGCGTGTGATCATTGCTTGTACAGCCCTCTCGCAGTGTCCGGAGCAAGTATGGTGGGTCTGACACACCGGTGTCAATGTGTTCATTTTTCCATTTCCAGGAGCGTAGTAATAAGCATCCCGGCGTTGTCCTCTTACCTACATTGCATTTATCGCGAATCTTACGCCGTGCGCAAAGTCCCAAGCGACTCGAAAAATGCACAGATGACTTATGTATATAAAAAGGGTAAAAGAATGGACTCGCAGAATTACACGTCAATATCCTTACCATTTGCTGCAGAATTCTTGAACCTATTCTAACTTCAGGTATAATGAATTTTCTTGACATCGAAAAGTTCACGTCCACAAATCAGAGCGGGGGTTTAGAAAGCATTGCTCATGTGACATTCAGCTTTTCCTATTCTCACACGATATATTGCGAATTATGGATGAAGGGCAACCGGCAGATTCCATATTCCTAGATTTACGGTAAGCTTCTGACACGGTGCGCAATTGCAGACTTTTAACGAAGGTATGAGCGTGTGGAGTAGGTACCCTAATATGTGAGCGGCTCTAAGTTTTGTTAGGTAATAGAGCCAAGTATGTTGTCCTCGACGGCGAGCGACCATCAGAGGCAAGGGTATCGTCAGGAGTGCCCAGGGAAGCGTGATAAGACGGCTATTATTTAATAGATAGATAAGCGATCTGGGCACAAGGTGACTTATACAAAATTTCTAGATAGTGTGTGAACGGCAGTTAGCTTTAAATGTAGAAAAATATAGGTTAATGCGAATGAGTAGGAAAAATAAACCTTTAATGTTCGGGTAAAGCATTAGCAGCGTTGGCTCTGAGCACTATGGGACTTAACCATTAGCAGCGTCCTACTTGACACAGTGTGAGCGTGTGGGTGCTATTCTGTCATTCTGCGCAACGGATTAATCTGAGATGTACCCTTTACCATGTGGCTCCTGCAAGATGCAATTTCCACCTCCACACTACTACAGAAGTCAGACAGACGCTCCTAACGTTCTAAAGAGAAATGCCTGAAAAACTTTCAGCAATGAATATCTTCTGGAGTCGTCCGCTGTAAGGAAATGACACAAAAATTCACAAAATTTCTTACGTAACTAGTGGGATACTTGGGTACTGGAGTAGTGCTAGTTAGTGTAAGAAAAAAATCTGAGAAATCACAATGGCACTTTTAGTTATGAACTGAACAAGTTATTTTCGGGTTCTTTTCGGAATGTGAAGTTACCTTGTAAGTAGGCCGTTTATGTTTTTATGTTGGTAACGCCACGTAGCGCTCTGTATGAATATCGCTGACTGTGCTGTGTGCAGTCTGTGGCTGGTCGGCATTGTTGTAATATTCGCTATTGTAGTGTTGGGCAGTTGGATGTGAACAGCGCGTAGCGTTGTGCAGTTGAAGGTGAGCCGCCAGCAGTGGTGGATGTGGGGAGAGAGATGGCGGAGTTTTGAGAGCAGATGATCTGGACGTGTGTCCATCAGAGACAGTAAATTTGTAAGACTGGATGTCATGAACTGATATAATATATATGACTTTTGAACATTATTAAGGTAAATACATTGTTTGTTCTCTATCAAAATCTTTCATTTGCTAACTATGCCTATCAGTAGTTAGTGACTTCAGTAGTTTGAATCTTTTATTTAGCTGGAAGTATTGGCGCTCGCTGTATTGCAGTAGTTCGAGTAATGAAGATTTTTGTGGGGTAAGTGATTCATGAAAGGTATAGGTTATTGTTAGTCAGGGCCATTCTTTTGTAGGGATTATTGAAAGTCAGATTGCGTTGCGCTAAAAATATTGTGTGTCAGTTTAGTGATGATCGGAATAAGTAAAGAGAGAAATGTCTGAGTACGTTCAGTTTTGCTCAGCTGTTTGAAAAACAATTAATGTAAGGGGTCTACCAGCACAGTAAGTCACTAATTTTTCTAAGGGAAGGTTTCAACCTCTTAAGGATAGGATTAGCAAATAAAATTTCTATACAAAGTTTAAGATTGTTATTGACTTGGCAGAATGGCTGAGAACCTTGCCTATTCAACTTGAATAATTATCTGTTAGAATATCGCTAGGTGCGGTCGAGGGCGTCACATGTGAAATGCAGTGAAGTGTATTGTTGTGGAGGAAACGTGGGGCTCGCAAGAGCTGTAGCGCACAATACCGTAAGCTGCGATGACTGCTGTCTTCGCCGCTCGTTGCTGACAAATAAGATAACTCTCGTTCTGTCTGGATTGACCTTCGCCAATCAAACTCTCCCTACCCCTTGATGAAGTGAAGGACTCCTATTCGCCCGTAGTCTAACTATTTGCGTGGCACACCGGTCAGATAACCAGTCCACCGCGATGCCACTCAAAAATTCGCTCGCAGGTGTTTAACTATAACTCTGTCCGTTCACACCGCACAATAAGTGTGGCGGCCAACACAGAGAACGATGCTTAATCGCAAGGACTCAATATAGAGTCGCACTTCGACTCACTCTCGACGGAGGTGCTCTCCTAGTGAAGTACTTGGGAGAGACTTGTCCCTCGCTCTTTGAGTACACGTACAAGCGCACACGCTCTCGTTACGTGTTCTCGCTCCAAGAGCGACAATGGAACGGCCCCTCTCCACTCCAGACGCGAAGGGGTATGTCTTTCGGTGTCTTCCATTACTCCTTCAGCTCAAGGCTTCAGGAATATCGTCTGCCAATCAGCATTGCTCTTCTAAAACGGGAGAATGACGTTTCGTTTAAGGCGACCAATGCGGAAATCTGTAGCATCGGCATTTGGCGTTTGCTGTCTCCCTGTGAAAACCTCTGAAGCTGCGTGCTATGTTTGTAAAGAATGCGTAGACTGGGTGCTCCCACACAATGTAGCGGAATTTGCTTTTAAGCCGAACACGGGTTCGTTCTCCCCTTTCACTCAGGCAAACGCTGACTGCTCCATGGACGGTGGCCATCCAACGTAGATAGGCTGAATCGTCTTCTGAAGGGACCGGCCTCTCGGCATGCGGTCTGCCTCTCCTGAACAAAAAGCTCTTGTGACTGTCGTGTCTTGAATATATATATATATATATATGTGTGTGTGTGTGTGTGTGTGTGTGTGTGTGTATGTATCTCAACCCCAATGCGCACTTGTTATTTGCGTATCTTTAACATTAATTCCTACAACATTGACTTTATATTATCGAGTTTGGGTTCGAATAAAGCGTCTTAATGTGCGGAATATGATTGTGAGGGCGGAATATGTAAGCAGTGAAGATCAGGAGACCATGACATCTTACAACAGTCACGTCTTTTAACTATTTGGGCGCTGTGTTACAAAGCGATATGAAATACAGCGAGCATGCGAGGACTGCATTAGGAAAGATGAATGGTCGAGATCGATTTATTGGCAGAAGTTCAGGAAAGAGTAGTTCATTTGTAAAGGAGACCGTGCATGGGACGCTAATGCTACCTATTCTTCAGCATTGCTTGAATGTTAGGGATCCTTACCAGGTAGAATTAAAGGAAGACATCGAATCAGTTCGGAGTGGGCTAATAGGTTTGTTACCAATGAGTTCGAACAACATACAAATGTTATGGAATTGGTTCAGGAACTCAAATAGCAATCCGTGGAGGGATGGCGACGTTCTTTTCGAGAACACTACTGAGAGCATTTAGAGGACCGGCAATTGATTCTCATTGGCCGGCCGTTGTGGCCGAGCGGTTCTAGGTGCTTCAGTCTGGAACTGCGCTGCTGCTACGGTCGCAGGTTCGAATACTGCCTCGGGCATGGATGTGTGTGATGTCCTTAGGTTTAAGTAGTTGCAAGTAGTTCAAAGTTCTAGGGGACTGATGACCTCAGATGTTAAGTCCCATAGTGCTCAGAGCCATTTGAACCATATATTATTCTTGTTCGCAGTTTGGAGGTATGTGATGACACGGTGATGTACGATGGTTTCCACACATATATGCCCCTGCTATCTTCGGGTTTGTGTAGTGATATTTTTCCGGTAGTTTGATTTACGTCGCCAGTGTCATTGATTCTACGAGTACACCTCGACGTAATAGTCGTTTTGTTGATATTTTCCTCGACGATTTTAGAAATTTCAGTAGAATTTTATCCATTCTGTTTTATTTGATCTCAGCTCTTAAATGGCACCCCGGACCATTACTCCTTGTTGTCGGGCCGTATAGCTGGGGATAGTCAGGTTGGTCTCCCACCGCCGTTCATTGCGTCTCCAGACGCCTCTTCTCTGGTCGTCAGGGTTCATTTAGAAACGGGACTCACCACTGAAGACACTTCTACTGTAGTCGACGAGATGCCAGGCATCTGTTGGGACTACGGAATATCGTCACAAATTCCCTCCCAGCTGAAGTCAGTATTGAGACACGCAGACGTGGAAAGTACAATTAAATTCATCTGTCACAACAATGAGTTGAACTAGTTTTTCTCTATGACAACATTCATAACTTTGTTACAAATTTGCATAGTTTTGAGTTTAGTTTAATCCAGACAGAAAAACGTTTTTTCCAAAGTTTTCAGATTTGGTGAGTTGTATTTTTCTAATTTCCTTAAAACTCCAAGTAATGAGAAACCGAACCTCACTGACACATTAAGAATGAAAGAAAGAGTGTAAAACACTTACTTACGCTTCTGTTCAGTGGAACGTTATGAGAGAGAAGTAGATCACAACATTTACATTTAAAACATTATCTAAGCGAGCTAGTTAGTATAAACTATCAGGCACTTACTTACAAGTTCAGTGGAACGAGAAAAAACAATGCAATGACACATTCAATACGACATTTTGGGCAACTGTTGTTATACTTGGAAACAAAATTATAATGCGAAATAAAACTTTGTCTTTTTACTGAATCGTTCACAGTTGTCTATAATTTCATTAATGAGACTTGTTTTGTACAGTTTCAGTTATCATATTTCTTTCAGCAGGTATGTATGTTGATAAAACATTACTACTACAATTTACGAAAATCACTTTTTTCCTTTCCAGTGGCTGAAGGATATTTTCGTGAGATTTAACTTTTACACAGAATGCTTGGCACATATAACCTTTTCATGTCAGCTCGTCTTCAATTAGTCAGCTTAGTTATTTCCAGTAGGAGAAAGTATCCGAGAAATACGGAAAGGCAGTTTTCACCCGTCAATAAATGGTTTTATGGCTAGCTGAAGTGTAACACACGTTTTTGTACCTTTTGTCACTAAAGGCGTTACTGTGCAAGAACATACTGCGACAGAGCTATATGTTCAACGTTGACCCAATTACGGTATTTCAGAATAAAAATATGGTGTGTGCTTTTGTCATAAAGTAACACCTCAGTCTCAAAGCTGACCATTTTTACGATAGTTCCTTTACGCAATGCTTTCACCTTTCTGCCTCCCGTTCTTTTCTTAGTACAGAATTGTCACATGAGGTCATACTGGTAATTCTCTTTTCTTGAGACGTCTCTTTCACTTTCCTACAGTGGACATATATCTTTCTCAGCCCTCGTGTTTTCCAAGTATTTCTACCAGGCCTTGTCATTTTTCCTATTTCATCCTATGTTATCCTTACTATTCCATATCTCACAGCTACACATTAGTTTGTCATTGTATTCCTTTCTTCCTATTTCAGGCAGTCCTAATGGCCCCTTTGAAACTTTCATCAACCTCTGGTTCTTTCAGTATACTGATCCCATCTTCTTCATTTCCACCTGTCTACAAGTTCTTCAGTTTTACTCAAAAAGTGGCCAAATGGCTCTGAGCACTATGGGACTTAACAACTGAGGTCATCAGTCCCCTAGAACTTAGAACTACTTAAACCTAACTAACCTAAGCACATCACACACATCCATGCCCGACCGTAGCGGTCGCGCGGTTCCAGACTGTAGCGCCTAGAACCGCTCGGTCACGCTGGCCGGCTTTCAGTTTTACTCCCCAGTTTATAAACTACAGATTATGTTTTCTGTTAGGTACAGGCACGAACTGAATTGCTTGAAACGAGTATTTAAATCTTTTGGAATTGCCATAACGTAGTATTTAGTAACCCGCAAGAAACATACTATGCGACGTCTAATGCCAGTGCAGCAGACTGCACATTTTTATTTGACGATAATGCCGTTACTGTCCAAGGAAATTTTAACTTCTATGCTGTAAATAAGAAAAAATGGAGAATTTATAAGGCGAACAAAGAGAAACATCGTACACTCTGCGGCCAGCGACGGTCGCTTGGCGGCGTGCTGGTTTTTTTCGCGCTATCTCATCAAGGTAATGCGCGCGTAATAGCAGGCCGATGTGTGATTATCCGTTGTTGCTGACTGCCCCTGAGGGAGTGTTGTGTCATTTGAAGAGCGTTTCTTTCCGCTCTGAATTTCCATAATGATAATCCCCGTGTCTAGGGCCCACGAATTATGGTTAGCTGTTATGTGTTGCACCGGTAGCCGGCCTCAGTGGGGCACGCAATGTTAGCATGAGTGAATACGACGGGCTAGGCACAGTGTGTACAGCGTTCACTAGACAACATAACGATGTTCTTCACTTGTACGCTCACGTACAACAAAGCCATTATACATTCGGAATTAGAGTGCTGCAACGCTCAACGTTTGACCGGTCACGGTTCGCCTGTTGACGGGGGGACCGAGCCGCTCGTGTCCGGCCCCACACGACTCGGCTCGGTCACGTACTCGGCCCATGTCTGTTGTCAGGATCCCGGACACGCGGATAACCGAGCATGACTGGTCACCGCTGACGTCTCACCTCGCCCCGCTCCGGCTCGCTGCACTGCACTGTGCTGTACTGTACAAATCCAACGCCTCTCTCTCTCTTTTAATACAAAAGTAACATTTCCAAGAACCGGTACGCGACACAGCTAAATTCATAAAGCACCTGGAAAGTAAAATGATATTTCAATACAATTGCGGATAGAAGACGAGTCTCATTTCCAAACAAAAGAGATATTTTTCCTTTCATTTATAGGAAACATTAAATAAGTGCTTTCCCTGTAATCTAGAAGACAACCATCTTCATAAAGAAAGCATACAAAGAACATTAAACATTTACAGACGTAACTTGTCATACGTTTCAATTGTTTGCAACATAAACAAAATTATAGTTATTGTTGATCAGCAGGAAATCACTAACGCGTTCCGGATTTAATTGGCTGCGGCAATTTGTTAGTAACATGCCGGCTTTACTAAAGCACCTTTCACTAGGTGCGCTTTTTGCTGGGATACATAAAATACTTCTTGCAACTGCAGTCAAACCTGGCAGATCTGTTTCATGTCTGCTCCACCACTTTAAGATGTCATCATCTCCGGGGTGCATTAAAATGTACAGATCTACTTCATCTGCTGCGGATGATCTGTTGTTCCTCCATTCCTTGAAACGAGCTCTCTTTCTGGGTGGTGATGACACAGTACTTGAAGGATCTATGATAATAAACAAAAGAGACAAGTAATACAGAACTGATATGGAAATCATCGAAACATTCCCGTAAGAGACCGATGACCTCGCCGTTTGGTCTCTCCCCCCAAACAACCCGACCCCCGTTCCCATAAAAACGAGATGTTTTACGTTAATGAAATATTATACGAGTCACAACATTCCCGTTTTTCTATAATACACTTTCCACTAACTATGCAAAAACGATTATGTTAATGATTGAATGTTGTACCTGCGTACGTAGCACACATTTGTCGCACATTGTTAAGAATTTCCTGCTTTTCACTTATTTCAAGCATATTAAGATAACGGAAGGACGGCCAAAGAAACGATCTTTGTGAGGTTTCTTGCAACTGTGTTTCTTTAAATGAGTGGTTTCCGACTGGAAAAACAATAAAGTGGAGCAGTTTATGCACGATACGTACCCAGTAGACGCAATGTTTGCAACTACAACCAACAGAAATGTACTCCATACTTGGCTTTTTAGACCTTCCTGTTTCTTTAATGTGTAAACATTGGTTTCAATCTTACGTCTTACTACACTGGCTTCCTCGCGCTGCGTGATTACAGAGACACACCACAAATAAGAAGCCCGTACTGGCTGCAGTGTCACACGGATAATGACACGTGTAATGTGTTTGAAGTTATGTGCTACGTATTCGGTCACGGCTTCTATGCTCGGTCACAAGAATTAGTGCGGGTAGCCTATCCAGTTAGGGTGTGCCCGCCCCACCTCGTATTTTGTGCTCGCTTACTCGGTCATGCAGGATTCTATTCGGAATCCCAGTAACGCCGTGCAATTTCTTAAAATAGGCTTCGATTTCTTTGTCCGTATTCACACAGGTTTCTTGGGAACTGCACGGGAGATTTGTAGGGACATTAATGAAATTCAGTTCAGATAGCAGAATTGTACACAGTGCCGTTAACGGTCTTTTTCTTCCGCCTTTATCTCATCTCGAGAGAGTTTTTTTAGTGATGTGCTGACGCTCATGTATAATTTGGAATTATTATTTCTAAAATTCTGCATGCTACGGTTTATCTAACGCTCTTATAAACTGTGTTAAGCGGGGATGGTAGCACCGGCCGTCTGTCGGTGAACCACGTAGAAAATCTTTTCATACTTTGTTTACGGTATTTCTGAAGAGGTGTTGGGGAAACAGCTTCAAACCACACTCAGACGAAATATCGTTAAAATTCCACGCAGTTTCGGTCTGGGTCTGCCTGTCTACGGGGTGGGACAAATGAAAGTCACGCGGACGAATGGATACGATTGGAAGTGAATGTATGCGCGTAACTACATCCCGTGACGCGCACACCACGTGTTCGCCCACCATGTGATCCACACCGATTCAGAGCGTAGTGCGGGCTGTGTCAGTGTGAGTGGAGCAGTGCAAAGGGGACGACGGTACTCAGTGAAGTTGAGGGTATCCACTGTGGAAAGTTACGTGACAACAATGTCGTGGAAAGGGTGTGGTCAGTTGTTTGCTGAGAAGTTTAATACAATCAAGGTGTCAGCAAAGAAGTGCCAAGCAACGCTTAGTCCGAAAATGGCATCAGACAGGATCTACTTTGAACAAGTCAAGAAACACTCCGAAACGTGCCCGCACACCAGAAAATGTGGCTGCAGTTCACTAGAAAATGCTTCAGAGCCCTACCAAATCAACGCGACGTCTGTCGCAAATGACCGGCATATCACGTCGATAAAGCCGACGAATAATCCACCTGGACCTGCATATGCACGCCGGCCGGAGTGGCCGTGCGGTTCTAGGCGCTACAGGCTTGAGCCGAGCGACCGCTACGGTCGCAGGTTCGAATCCTGTCTCGGGCATGGATGTATGTGATGTCTTTAGTTTGGTTAGGTTTAAGTAGTTCTAAGTTCTAGGCGACTGATGACCTCAGAAGTTAAGTCGCATAATGTTCAGAGCCATTTGAACCATTTTTTTGCGCATGCACATGCATGGTAACCGACTGTCTGTCTGTTCATGAGTTAAAACCAGCAGACGCTATACAGCTCCTCCAGTTTTTCTGAGTGGCTGTCCACTGAGCTAACAATGAATGGCTTGGACATTGATCTGTTCTTTATGTCTGATGAAGCCTGTTTTCACCTGAGGGGTTATGTCAGCTCACAGAATCACATGTTATGGCCAGCGGACCAGAGCCCAAAAGTGGAAAGAGATGAATGGTGGTCACTTCCAGCACCTGCTGTAGTCAGGTTAGTGATGTATTTCCTTTTCTCTGCTGTGTTTCCTTGTACCCTGGAACTTTGTTCTGCTGTACATGTCTCCTAAGCCAGTGCAGTTGGCATTAAGATGTACAAACCAATCTGAAAATTCTAACGCAAAAAATACGGTACATTACACAGATTACACTTTTTCAGATAGGTAAAAATATTTGTTTTAATTCTAAAAAATAGTTCAGTATTTTGATGTTCTCACTGATGTCGCTCTAGTATTTTTAAAAGAAGTACGATGCGTACTTGCTACTTCCAAAATATGGAGCAATTCACAAAACTGAGAATGGAGGTAGCTGCTCTTAACAGACACGGAAGTTAAACTGACGTACCGCGATCGTCTGCATTTAATGCGGTATAAGTTCCTTGCCTCAGACTTTCTGCCTAAAGCAAGGTTGTTGCTTTATCCACAAAGCATTTCGAATAATTTCTTTTTAAACATTGTGCTGTTCGTCATAAACGTTTGAGCGTACAACGACTCAGCTATACGTTTCGGGAATAAAGTACACATCATCTGGCTGTCTAAGTTAATCCTGCATAAAGAGGCACGTCAAAAGCACAAAATGTGAAAATATAAAAAACGAATATACTTATTCGGACATGATGTCTTCGTCTAACTTCAAAAATGGCCACACCACGTTCCCTGTTCGGCTTATTCACGATAACGCCCATTCCCAAAACGCTCCTTCCGTGGAGCGCTAAACACCGTTCACATCAGTTGACTCTGTGTGCGCCGCTATTCTGGGAACATAGAGCTCTGAAAGACTGCACTGAGCCATCAGCTTTCATGCCCAAATATTTCTTTGTTTTTATGTTTTCGCCTTGTGACGTCTGTCGTTGTTGTTGTGGTCTTCAGTCCGACGACTGATTTGATACAGCTCTCCATGCTACTCTATCTTATGAAAGCCTCTTCGTCACCGCGTAATTATTGCAACCTACGTCCTTCCGAATCTGCTTACTGCGTTCATCTCTGTTCTCCCTCTACGATTTTTACCCCCAACGCTTCCCTCCAGTACTAAACAGACGATCCCTTGATGTCTCAGAATGTGTCCTATCAACGGATCCCTTCTTCTAATCAGACTCTGCCACAAAGTTCTTTCCCTCCTCCCAGTTCTATTCAGGGCCTCCTCTTTAGTTACGTGATCTACCCATCTAATCTTCAGCATTCTTCTGTAGCACCACATTTCAAATGCTTCTATTCTCTTCTTGTCTAAACTGTTTATCGGCCATGTTTAACTTCCATACATGGCTACACTCCATACAAATACTTTCAGAAACGACTTCCTGACACTTAAATCAATACTCGATGTTAACAAATTTCTCTTCTTCAGAAACGCTTTCCTTGCCATTGGCAGTCTACATTTTATATCTTCTCTACTTCGACCATCATCAGTTATTTTGCTCCCCAAATAGCAAAACTCCTTTACTATTTTAAGTGTCTCATTTCCTAATCTAATTCCCTCAGGATCACCCGACTTAATTCGACTACATTCCATTATCCTCGTTTTGCTTTTGTTGATGTTCGTCTTACATCGTCGTTTCAAGACACAATCCATTTCATACAATTGCTCTTCAAAGTCCTTTGCTGTTTCTGACAGAATTGCAATGACATCGAGAAACCTCAAAGCTTTTATTTCTTCTCTGTGGACTTCAATTAGTATTCCAAATTTTTCTTTTGTTTCCTTTACTGCTTGCTCAATACACAGATTGAATAATATCGGGGTCTGCAGCTCGTGGTCGTGCGGTAGCGTTCTCGCTTCCCGCGCCCGGGTTCCCGGGTTCGATTCCCGGCGGGGTCAGGGATTTTCTCTGCCTCGTGATGACTGGGTGTTGTGTGATGTCCTTAGGTTAGTTAGGTTTACGTAGTTCTAAGTTCTAGGGGACTGATGACCATAGATGTTAAGTCCCATAGTGCTCAGAGCCATTTGAACCATTTTAATAATATCGGGGACAGGCTACAATCCTGGCTCACTCCCTTACCAAACGCTGCTTCCCTTTCATGACCCTCGACTCTTATAACTGCCACATGGTTTCTGTACAGATTACAAATAGCCATTCGCTCCCTGTATTTTACCCCTGCCACCTTCAAAATTTTGAAGAGAGTATTCCAGTCAACACTGTCAAAAGCTTCCTCCAAGTCTACAAACGCTATAAACGTAGGTTTATCTTTCCTTAACCTATCTCCTGTGAGAAATCTTAGGGCCAGTGTTGCCTCGCGTGTTCCTACATTTCTCCGGAATCCAAACTGAAGCCGGCGCGGTAGCTCAGCTGCCGTCTGTGATAAAAAAAAAAAAAAAAACTGAGTTACTGGATGATCTACGAACTTGAACGTGTGTCATACGGACGTCCACCATGAACAAATGCAACGAACATTGACGAACAAAATGAGATAATAAAAAACGGGAGGGGGGGGGTAGCGTCTTTCATTAGTAATAAAAACGTCTTCGCTCCCGGGTTCGGATCCCACCTCTGCTTAAATTTTGATTAATAATCGGAATTGGAGACCGAAGACTTCCGGTATAAAGAGTCACCCTCGTTCTGCCATGGCCTTGTCAAAAAGGGCGTTGGAGCGGACAGAGGTAAGGGCCCTCTCTTGTCCTAGGGGTGGGAAACTACCCCTGAAGTCGGAAGAGTCAGCAGAGGATGCAGAAGGCAATGGAAACCACTGTATTAAAGACACGTAACGTGTTTCTGCAGGACATATGGTATGTAATTGAAAAACTGTCATGATGATCTCTCCGTCGGCAAAAGATTCCGGAATAGTCCCCCATTCGGATCTCCGGGAGGGGACTGCCAGAGGGGAGGTGACCATGAGAAAAAGATTGAATAATCATCGAAAGGGGAAATGCAAAGGCTCAATCTAGATATATTAGGGGTCAGTGAAGTGAAATGGAAAGAAGACAAGCATTTCTGGACAGATAAGTATAGGGTAATATCAATAGCAGCAGAAAATGGTAGAATGGGAGTAGGATTCGTTATGAATAGGAAGGTAGGGCAGAGAATGTGTTACTGTGAACAATTCAGTGATAGGGTTGCTCTTATCAGAATCGACAGCAAACCAACACCGACGACGATAGTTCATGTATATATGCCGACATCGCAAAGTGAAGATGAAGAGACAGATGAAGTATATGAGGATATTGAAAGAGTAAAGTACGTGAAGGGATACGAAAATCTAATAGTCATGAGAGACTGGAATGCAGTTGTAGGGGAGGAGTAGAAGAAAAGCTTACAAGAGAATATGAGCTTGGGACAAGGAATGAGAGAGCAGAAAGACTAACTGAGTTCTGTAACAGGTTTCAGCTATTAATATGGAATACTCTGTTCAAGAATCACAAGAGGAGGAGGTATACTTGGAAAAAGACGGATGATACGGGAAGATTTCAGTTAGATAACATCATGGTCCGAAATCAGATACTGGATTGAGGGAGTACCCAGTAGCAGGTATAGACTCAGATTACTATATAATGGTGATGAAGACTAGGCTGAAGTTTAAGATATTAGTCAGGAAGAATCAATATGCAAAGAAGTGGGATACAGAAATACTAAGGAATGACGAGATACGCTTGAAGTTCTCTAGGGTTATAGATACGGAATAACTCAGTAGGCAATACAGTTCAACAGGAATGGACATCACTAAAAAGGGCCACCACGGAAGTTGGAAAGAAAATCATAGGCACAAAGAAGGTAACTACGAAGAAACCATGTGTAACGGAAGAAATACTTCGTTTGATCGATGAAAGGAGGAAACACAAAAATGTTCCGGGAAAATGAGAAGTACAGAAATACAAGTCGCTGAGGAATGAAATAAATAGGAAATGCAGGGAAGCTAAGAAGAAATGGCTGCATGAAAAATGTGAAGAAATCTAAAAAGAAATGATTGTCGGAAGGACAGATTCAGCATACAGGAAAGTCAAAACAACCGTCGGTAACATTAAAAGGAAGTGTGGTAACATTGAGAGTGCAACGGGAATTCCACTCTTAAATGCAGAGGAGAGAGCGGATAGGTGGAAAGAATATATTGAAAGCCTCTATGAGGCGGAGGATTTGTCTGATGTGATAGAAGAAGAAACATGAGTCGATTTAGAAGAGTTAGGGGGTCCAGCATTAGAATCAGAGTTTAACAGAGCTTTGGAGAACTTACTATCAAATACGGCAGAAGGGATAGGTAACACTCCATCAGAATTTCTAAAATCATTGGGGGAAGTGGCAACAAAACGACTATTCACGTTGGTGTGTAGAATGTATGAGTCTGGCGACATAACGTGTGACTTTCGGAAAAATATCATCCCCACAATTCCGAAGACTGCAAGAGCTGACAAGTACGAGAATTATCGCGCAGTCAACTTAACAGCTCATGCATCCAAGTTGCTGACAAGAATAACATACAGAAGAATGGAAAAGAAAACTGAGGACCTGCTAGATGACGAGCAGTTTGGGTTTAGAATAGGTAAAGGCACGAGAGAGGCAATTCTGAGGTTGCGGTTGATAATGGAAACAAGACTAAAGAAAAATCAAGACACGTTCATATGATTTGTCGACCTGGAAAAAGCCTTCGACGGTGAAAAATGGTGCAAGATGTTCGAAATTCTGAGAAAAATAGGGATCAGCTATAGGGAGAGTCGGGTAATATATAATATGTACAAGATCCAAGAGGGGATAATAAGAGTAGACGACCAAGAACGAAGTCCTCGGATTAAAAAGGGTGTAAGATAGGGATGCAGTCTTTCCTCCCTACTGTTCAATCTGTATACCGAAGGGGCAATGACGGAAATAAAAGAAAGGTTCAGGAGTGGAATTAAAATTCAAGGTGAAAGGATATTAATGATCCTATTCGCCGATGACATTGCTATCCTGAGTGAAAGTGAAGAAGAATTACGTGATATGCTGAACGGAATGAGCAATCTAATGAGTACAGAATATTGACTGAGACTATATCGAAGAAAGACGAAGGTAATGAGAAGTAGCAGAAGTGAGAACAGCTAGAAACTTAACATCAGGATTGATGCTTACGAAGTAGGTGAAGTTAAGGAATTCTGCTACCTAGGCAGTAAAGTAACTAATGACAGACGGAGCAAGGAGGACATCAAAAACAGACTAGCAATGGCAAAAAGGGCATTTTTGGCCAAGAGAAGTCTACTAGTATCAAGTATATGCCTTAATTTGAGTAAGGAATTTCTAAGAACGTACGTCTGGAGTACAGCATTGTATGGTAATGAAAAAAGGACTGTGGGAAAACCGGAACAGAAGAGAATCGAAGCATTTGAGATGTGGTGCTACAGACGGGTGTTGAAAATTGGGTGGACTGATAAGCTAAGGAATGAGGACGTTCTTGGCAGAATCGGAGAGGAAAGGAGTATGTGGAAAACACTGATAAGGAGAAGGGACAGGATAATAGGACATCTGCTAAGACATGAGGGAATGACTTCCATGGTACTAGAGGAAGCTGTAGAGGGCAAAAACTGTAGAGGAAGACAGAGATTGGAATACGTCAAGCAAATAATTGAGGAGGTAGGTTGCAAGTGCTACTCTGAGATGAGGAGGTTGGAACAGGAGAGGAATTCGTGGCGGGCCGCATCAAAGCAGTCGGAAGACCGATGACAAAAAAAAGTGTTCTTCATGTCTAACGATATTTCGCCTGTCTTCTACAGCTACATCAATATTGGGCAAGCCACGGTGAGGTGCGGGGCCTAGTACCTAGTACTACTACCAGCCTTGTTGTTTCCTAGTCCACACGCAAATGAAAAGACGGAAAAACGACTGTTTATATGCGTCATATTCATAGGCGCTTAGAGAATGTCTTCAGACACCTGGCGGTGAACAAAAACAGGGTGAGTAGTTGAGCGAGACGTCTGTCATCGCAACAGAACCCATCAATCGGAAGGACGACGGTTCAATCCCGCGTCCGGCCATCCTGATTTAGGTTTTCCGTGATTTCCCTAAATCGCTCCAGGCAAATGCCGGGATGGTTCCTTTCAAAGGGCATGGCCGACTTCCTTCCCTGTCCTTCACTAATCCGATGAAACCGATGACCTCGCTGTCTGGTCTTCCTCAAAACAACCAACCAAGAACCCATCAAACCAGTCCCATTTCCCGAGTTCCGGCTGGTCGCAGACAGTTGTGCCTCCAGCAATTTTAGAATGTGCATGTCCTCTCATCTGAAGTGATCCATGCATCACAAACAAACACCTCGCTGCAGAACCGGCCATCTCTGTTGGTAGTGATGACACGAATCAGCGTGCCGGAGAGAAATCACAAAACATCATTGGACTGTTCTTCCTCTTCCACCCTACAGTCCGGATCTTACATCTTTCGACTTTCATCTGCTTGGCCCAGTGGAGGATGCACTCAATGGGAAGCAGTACGTGGATGATGGGGAGGTTACTGATGAAGCCAGACGATGGCTTCGACGTCGACCAGTAGAGCGGCAACATGCGAGCACACAGACCCTCTCAGTAAGGTGGCGTAAGGCCGCCGCATTGAACGGAAATAAAGTTGAAAGAAAGGGTTTTGTAGCCAAAAGGTTAGGGAATAATGTGGTGTATTGGAACTCTGAATAAAGATAACCTGCTTTCAGAAAAAATAATGTATTGCATCACTTAGAGAAAGCCCCTCGTACATGATCGTTCCACTTCATATCGATCTGCCACGTTACTCCCAGATATTTGAACGACGTGACTGTGTCAAGAAGCACACTACTGATGCTGTATTCGAACACTACTGGTTTCGTTTTCATACTAATCTGCATTAACTTACATTTTTCTGGATTTGGAACTAGCTGCCACTCCTCAAACAAGTTAAAAATTTTGTCTAAGTCCTCTTGAATCCACAGTCATCCAGCTTCGACACCTTCCCGTACACCACAGCATTATCAAGAAATAGCCGTAGATTGATGCCCACCCTGTCTGCCAGATCCTTTATATGCATAGAGAATAGAATCTGTCCTATCACACTCTGTCTGATGAACACTTGCTGTCGAGGACAGTACACTGGGCTCTTTGAGCCACTTGGATAGGTGTACCTATTGCATATGCTTGTACTTTCCTTAACAGTGTGCAGGGGGTGTATTGTTGTACCGTTACGCGTGTGTGGGCGAGTTAATTAGCCGCCTAGACCTGCTATGAGGGCCCAGGGCTAGCAGCATGGCGTGGGCGGCTCAACCAAAGCGCCGAGGCGCGTCAAACTGCAGCGACCGTTGCTGGCGAGCATACGTGCGGGTACACAGGCTTAACAGGAAATGGGTAAACCCTAAAGCTGGGAATTTGGGCAGCAGGAATGAGGAATGCACCAGCAGTGCGGACTCCAGACAAGGTGAAAGATGGATTCTTACAGCTCTTTGAAATTCTGTGATAATTTACAGTCAAACAATAATGCAAATATAAATCTGCATGCGATATTAGAAAAATGACTCATTCAGTGACACAGCAATATTTTCAATTTCTTTAAAACTACAGAAGTTAATGTTTTAAAGTGACTAACCATTTTCACAATGAACTTCTGAATTAACAACTTCTAACGCTTCATGCGATTTCAACAAACGAGATCTCAGATAATAGCATTGCACTATAGCTATTATCTCTGAAAGGTGTGTATCTTTCTCTAATTTATTTCTTGATTTGCTACGTCTTTTTAATGTCTTTTTAATGTCTTTTCATTAAGCAAATGTCTGTCAGAACATTAATTTCTTCACAATAACACAACAAATGAATGCAGCATGAATAGCTAATGTCTTTCGTATTTGTTTATTTACTTAATGAATATTTTGGCCAGATATTTATTTAACTGTTGATTACGAATGATAATACAAAATCTTGGTAATTTAGGAAGTGGTAAATTGCATGTGTTAGGAGACAGAACCTTTGAAAACAAGGTCATAAGTCTCTTCTGTCAAGCAGACCTAAATAATTGATTAAACAATATTTAACGACAGTTGGTTGTCATTTAACATGAGTGCACTTGCGCAAGAATACTGATGTATTTATGAATAAATCTTTATTTATATTCATTTTGCATAGTCAGAGTGTGAACAAATGTTTAAAAGATTTCTTTATTTAAATATCGTTGTAACATATTTTAGACTAGGGAAGTGGTGAAACTGAGTCAAATCATGTCTATAGTACTTAAGAATGATGTATTTTTGGTGATGATGGCCTTCAGCCAATAGGAAAAGCAAACAGAGGTGGGAAACGACTGAGGTCAAGTGAAGGCCAGTTTTTTTTTTTTTTTTTTTTTTTTTTTGTGGGAGGTGTGCCCAAGGAAGTTGTGCGAGGCACTTTTAGTTTTCGTCTTGAAGAAGACAAATCTGCCGGTGATACTCGTATAGTGCGTTTATCCAGTCTTGTAGATGATTAATTCTGGGTGTTGATCGGCCACTCCAATTACAATACAAAATTGAGAATAGACAGAGTATGAGTTGCTACTCGTTATATCTCGTGTGTCAATTTGTAAATCATCATGTAGAACTCTGAACTATTTCGAGCTGGTGAATATTTTGTGTCTGTGTTCATGCAACGGGCTCGTCTTGTATGACTATTTAGATCTTGGATTCTGCTACCATTCTCGTAACGCTCTCAACGCAACTGTACCACATTTATGAAGAGTGTTTCTGTCTGCATTATACTTAATTATTGTAGGACCACTTCTCATTTATTTGAGCTTCACTTTCGTGAATACACATAATTCATCATAATTCTGTCACCTACATCAGCTGCTCACTTTTTATTAAATTATCCATTTATCTTATGTTTCTGCGTATTTATTAATTAGTAATTCTAGCCAACGCATAGACTATTGTACTGCAGGAGCACATCTTCAAGTTATTGTTTGCAGCGAGTTAGCTGCTCCGCGTGAAAGCAGAAATGCATGGCTCGACCCTAAGACGTTATCGAGCTGTTCCTTTTACACCGAGCCGTGCATAGCCCAAAAGGTGATAGCAACAACATGTATAGTGGCAACTGGTTTGCTCGTGTGGGATGCAGTTTAGAGAGCAGCTACGCAGCAGAAAACAGTTAGGTGTAGTATCACAGAGTCAAATGCTTTTCGGAAATTTAGAAATATGGAATCTGCCTGTTTCCCTTCATACACAGTTCGCGGTATATCGTGTGAGAAGAGGGCAAGCCGAGTGTCGCAGGGGCGATGCTTTCTAAAACCGTACTGATTCGGATTTGGTCTCAAGAAAATTTATTTTGTTTGAACTCGAAATACGTTCAAGAATTCTGCAGAAAAAAGATGTTAAGAATATTGGCTCGTAACTTCACAGCTCCTTTATGTTACCCTTATTATGTACAGGAGTCACCGGCGCTTCTTTCCAGTCGACTGGGACATTGCGCTGTTCGAGAGATTGGCGACAATTGCAAACTAAATAAGGGGTCAGTGCCGTAGAGTAGTCTTCGTAAAATCGAATTGGTGTTCCATCCGGACCTGGCGACTTATTTGTTTTCAACTCTTTCAGTTGCTTCTCTACACCAGGGATACTTATTCCTATGTCGTTTATAGCGTACTCTGTGGGATTGTGAAATGACGGTATGTTTGTATGATTCTTCTTTGTGAACTATAGTTTACACGCGAAATTCTGAAGTGCGTGTTTATGTAGGGTTAACTTAGACAGCCAACTGATGGGATCTTAACTCCCAAAACGTGTTGCTGATGATTATGTTGCTAATGTTAGTGGTTGTATGATAAAATGTTCAGAGCTATTATCTTAAAACTGTTACCTCCGACCTCCAAGATGGATGGTATTAGAAATTCTGCCATACGTGGAGCAACATGTTCCCAATGCTTAGAGGGTTGGAGGTACGGAGAGGGCAGAGAATGTGCTTCCACAGAAAGCAAGTGGGACTGATAAAAGTTGAAGATCAATGAAGCTATTTTTCGTCATTTGAAGCGCTGTAAGGGTTATGCAAAATGTTGTTAGACTTGCACGTCGACGAATCCATGAAAAAATGAAAGAAAAGTTTATGAGGGGCATAGAGCTAAGGGGGAACCGATACCAATGCTCACATTCGTAGACGACGTATACCTTCTGGTTGGATGTAAGATCTGTGAAAATTGTGGCTCGGGATTTTGGTGGAGTGGAGTTGCAATTTAATTTTGTTGTAAATATGAACCACAAAAATACCAGAGCGCATGCATCCACCAGTGAAAATACGATTAGAAACATAACCGAAAATACATATATCATACAATATAAGAACTGAACCTATGACTTCTCTTAGAAGATAGGTTAAGGGAAGGCAAACATACGTTTATAGCATTTGTGAACTTAAAGAAAGCTTTGGACACTGTAGACTAGGACACCCTCTTTGAAATTCTACAGGTAGTTCGGTAAAATACAGGGAAGGAAACGCTGTTTACAATTTGCGCAGAAACAAGACACCAGTCATGACAGTCGCGGGACATGAAAGGGAAGCAGTGGTTGAGAAGGGAGTGAGAGAGGGCTGTTATTGAAATTGTACATTGAACAAGCAGTAAAGGAAACCAAAGGAAAATTTGGAGCTGGAATTAAACTTCTGGAAGAAGGAATAAAAACTTTGAGGTTTGCTGTTGACGTTGTTCTGTCGGAGACCGCCAAGGTATGGGAAGAGCATTTGACGGAATGGACAGTCTGTTAAACACACAATTTTTCTGTTTTTGCTTTTTTATAGTTCCCAAAAGTAACTCATTTAACTCAGTTTTATAGGCTAAATGAGATGAAATTCTGAATTCACACCTACAAATCCTTGATCCGCCCCATCCTTTGTTATGCCAGCGTTGCTTGGATTTCCGCCTCTCCCAGGTTTATAAAGCCCTCCAAATCTTCGAGCACCATGCACCCCGCCTCGCCTACCGTATCCGCCTTCTGTTCCCCACACTCATCCTCTATGACCTCATCCCCTTCCCCCACCTTCTCCTTTTCCTTGAACACATCCGCACCCTGTATACTGTCCGCCGACTCGATCCCCCCGCCGGCCGGTGTGGCCGAGCGGTTCTAGGCGCTACAGTCTGGAACTGCGCAACCGTTATGGTCGCAGGTTCGAATCCTACCTCGGGCATGGATGTGTGTGCTGTCCTTAGATTAGTTAGGTTTAAGTAGAAGTTAAGTCCCATAGTGCTCAGAGCCATTTTTTTTTCGATTACCCGCTCCCCCTGTTGACCCCCTTCCTCTCCACCCCCAGCCTGTTGCCGCACCTTTACCTTTGTGCCCCTCCCTCTCTCAATCTCCACACCTCCACTTCTTTTCCCAACGCAACTTCCACCACCTACCCCGCCTACCAACACTAATCCCATCTTTCTCCTGCCTCCTCCTCAGAGCTCCCTCTCCTCTGCCTCCCCTCTCCTGAGCAGCTTTCCTTTTCCTGCACCCTCTCTCTCTCCCCCGTCCTTCCCTTCAGTGTCTCTGCACTCCCTCCTGCAGTGTCTTCCCTCTTCATCTCCCACCCCACCAGTCTCCTACCTCTTGGTGCACCCCCTGACCCCCTATTCTTTTCATCCCGCCCCCATTCCCATTGCAACTTGCTCTCCCCTCTTTTTCCATCCTCTCAGGCCTCTCCCCCAGCAGGTCCCTACTGGCAGTTTTTATTCTTTGTCATGTGTGCTTCATATCTTAAGTGGTTTTAAGGTGTATTTGTTCTGGAGTTTTTTAATACTGTGGCCAACTTTTAACCTAACCATGTGATTTCAGTGTCTTTTTTGTGCTCTACAAATCGCCAACTGCGTTTTATATCTTTGTCTGTCCCCCCCCCCCCCTCGCCCCCCACGTGAACATATCTGTGTCAGTGTGTATTTTACCTCCATTGTCTCCCCTTACTCTGTTTTTATGTCATCCTTTTTCTGGCCTTTGTGTGTATAATTTTGTCCTTTTATTAGCTGTCATGTTACTCGGCTGAAGAACAGTGGATTGTGCTGCTGCCAGCCCTCCCCTCCCCATATGGGCTAGGGGCATGAAATCACAATTAAAGGAAAAAAATTCTGAACTGTCCCTCGTCAACCCCCCCTCCCTTCATCTCCTCTACTTCCTCCAGAGCGGTTTTTCCTCCCCCTCTCCTAAGTCTTTGCATCCACTCCCAAGCTGTTTTCATCTCCTGTCCTTCCTTCCCCAGCCCTCTTCGGCGCGCCTTCTACCCTATCTCCCCTACTCTCCCTCGCCCCCTCTAGCACCGCCATTCCCCCCCCCCCCCTTCTTCCCTTCACCCTCGTATCTGTACCCTTTGCAGATCTTCTCAGTTTGTTCTTCTTTGTCGGTGTGCTACCTCAGGGTTGTGTTTGGTACTGTTCTACAGTGGGGTCAAGTGCTGTGATTTCAATCGTGTGCTAGACTTGTACATAGTGTTGCTGTTCATGATTGTTCTGTGTTACAATGTCCATCGCAACTTTTATGATCTGGCCGTGCTTTGCCTTGTTCATTTAATCATCACAGTGTGTGGTTTTTTGTGTACACTTTTTTGAGATTTTTGTCTCCATTTTTACACTCACCCCCTTTTGTATGGTATCTTCCATCATATTCCCCCTTTTTTATATCTCTGTTTCGCCATTTTCTCCTTTATGTGGTTTTAAATGTCTCCCTGTTATGTACTGTCTCTCAGCTGCTACCAGCCTGCCCCAGATGGAGAATTGAAATCCAATAAAGAAAAAAAAATTCTGAAAATGTTTGTTGAGAGAGCTTAATATTGCAAGTTTGTGTATTGTGTGCGGAGCAGTGACGTCAATTAGAGTCAGTGTTGCGTTGTCGTTGGTTGTCGAGTCGGTCACGCACAACTCGCTCTTGTAACATTCTGCAAGCCGCTGATAGCGAGCAGCTGTGTGGCAGCCGCTACCGGTCCTGCTGGCAGAATTTCTGAGCGCCCACAGGACAGGACAGGACAGGGCAGGGCAGGGCAGAGCACGGCAGGTGGGCGCCCCGGCCCGCGGCTTCTTGAGCAGAGGGAAGTCTCGGCCGAAAGCGAGCTGGCCAATTAGCGGCCCTTGTTGGGGGCTGAGCGCCCGCTTTGAGGAGCAGCCCAGGCTAAACGGCGCTACTCTCTCCACCAGCAGCAACAGCAGACGCGGCCTCCGCTATAATTACCCGTACAGTTTCAAACGGGACACGAACAGCGCTCGTACTGGCGAGCTTAGACTGGTGAATTTCTGTTATGAAAGGGCTGCAAATTTCGAAGGGCTTAGCGACGAGATATGACGAGGGATTACACGGGCTATAAAATCAGGTTTCGAAATTCCTCTTCCTATATAGAAGAATGATTTCTTGAAATGAGACAAACGCACACTTATCTCACTATGTGTGCGAGCTAACATAATGAAACGGACGAAAGCTAACAAAAGAATGGAACAGCTGTAGAGAACCGTTAATTAATTATGTTAAAACAAAAGAAAACAGTCCTACAATTACGAAGTTTGAATGATTTTATACGTGTGTGAAAAGTATATAAAGGTGAAACTTCCTGGCAGATTAAAACTGTGTGCCGGACTGAGACTCGAACTCGGGACCTTTGCCTTTCGCGGGCAAGTGCTCTACCAACTGAGCTACCCAAGCCCGACTCACGCCCGGTACTCACAGCTTTACTTCTGCCAGTATCTCGTCTCCTACCTTCCAAACTTTACAGAAGCTCTCCTGCGAACCTTGCAGAACTAGCACTCCTGAAAGAAAGGATATTGTGGAGACATGGCTTAGCCACAGCCTGGGGGTTGTTTCCAGAATCACAGAACATACACTCCTGGAAATGGAAAAAAGAACACATTGACACCGGTGTGTCAGACCCACCATACTTGCTCCGGACACTGCGAGAGGGCTGTACAAGCAATCATCACACGCACGGCACAGCGGACACACCAGGAACCGCGGTGTTGGCCGTCGAATGGCGCTAGCTGCGCAGCATTTGTGCACCGCCGCCGTCAGTGTCAGCCAATTTGCCGTGGCATACGGAGCTCCATCGCAGTCTTTAACACTGGTAGCATGCCGCGACAGCGTGGACGTGAACCGTATGTGCAGTTGACGGACTTTGAGCGAGGGCGTATAGTGGGCATGCGGGAGGCCGGGTGGACGTACCGCCGAATTGCTCAACACGTGGGGCGTGAGGTCTCCACAGTACATCGATGTTGTCGCCAGTGGTCGGCGGAAGGTGCACGTGCCCGTCGACCTGGGACCGGACCGCAGCGACGCACGGATGCACGCCAAGACCGTAGGATCCTACGCAGTGCCGTAGGGGACCGCACCGCCACTTCCCAGCAAATTAGGGACACTGTTGCTCCTGGGGTATCGGCGAGGACCATTCGCAACCGTCTCCATGAAGCTGGGCTACGGTCCCGCACACCGTTAGGCCGTCTTCCGCTCACGCCCCAACATCGTGCAGCCCGCCTCCAGTGGTGTCGCGACAGGCGTGAATGGAGGGACGAATGGAGACGTGTCGTCTTCAGCGATGAGAGTCGCTTCTGCCTTGGTGCCAATGATGGTCGTATGCGTGTTTGGCGCCGTGCAGGTGAGCGCCACAATCAGGACTGCATACGACCGAGGCACACAGGGCCAACACCCGGCATCATGGTGTGGGGAGCGATCTCCTACACTGGCCGTACACCACTGGTGATCGTCGAGGGGACACTGAATAGTGCACGGTACATCCAAACCGTCATCGAACCCATCGTTCTACCATTCCTAGACCGGCAAGGGAACTTGCTGTTCCAACAGGACAATGCACGTCCGCATGTATCCCGTGCCACCCAACGTGCTCTAGAAGGTGTAAGTCAAATACCCTGGCCAGCAAGATCTCCGGATCTGTCCCCCATTGAGCATGTTTGGGACTGGATGAAGCGTCGTCTCACGCGGTCTGCACGTCCAGCACGAACGCTGGTCCAACTGAGGCGCCAGGTGGAAATGGCATGGCAAGCCGTTCCACAGGACTACATCCAGCATCTCTACGATCGTCTCCATGGGAGAATAGCAGCCTGCATTGCTGCGAAAGGTGGATATACACTGTACTAGTGCCGACATTGTGCATGCTCTGTTGCCTGTGTCTATGTGCCTGTGGTTCTGTCAGTGTGATCATGTGATGTATCTGACCCCAGGAATGTGTCAATAAAGTTTCCCCTTCCTGGGACAATGAATTCACGGTGTTCTTATTTCAATTTCCAGGAGTGTAGTTTTAATCTGCCAGGAAGTTTCATATCAGCGCACACTCTGCTGCAGAGTGAAAATCTCATTCTAGTATATAAAAGTATTGGGACCTACTTTGGGGACGAGTTCCTCGCATCAAAGCAGGAAGTTGTCATCAACGGATATGCCTGCCCGGCTAGCCGCAGTCTAAAGTACTGATTACCGAACGTGAAGGTGTGCCGGTCCCCGGCATGAATCCGCCCGGCAGATTAGTGTCGAGGTCCAGTGTACCGGCAAGCCAGTGGATGGTTTTTAAGGCGGTTTTCCATCTACCTCGGCGAAAACGGGTTGGTTCCCCTTCTTCCACCTCAGTTCACTGTGTCGACGATTGCTGCGCAAATACCGTTTCCACATATGGGTACACCATAATTATTCTACCACGCGAACAATTTGGGTTACACTCGTCTGGTATGAGACGTTCCCGATGGGGTCCACTGGGGGCCGAACAGACCAATAACCTTGGATTCGGTGCGGGGCGGCGGTGGGGTGGTTGGGCTGCTGTGGCCTGTTGTGGGGTTATGAACCATTGAGGGCTACGACAGGAAGAAGCCTCTCCGTCGTTTCTAGGTCACTGGTTTAATACAATACAATACAATCAACGGATATGCTTTTATCTTACGCTGTTGTAGAAACTGCGTTTCATTTTATGTTTCAGATAACTGTCGCCTACTGAGCAAATGTTGGAGACCTACTTTAGGATCAGCTTCCACCAATAAGAAGAACTTTGTGTTGTATGCATGATGGAGTTTTCTTTTTTTTTTTTTAATGTATTGTCCTTTGGCATTAACCATTTAGCCAGAGAAGTGAGTAACTACAGATCTGGTGTACAATATCATATATACAGCAGATGCCTTAGGAATTACATTAATTCCAGGTTAACTTCACAGTAAATTTTTTACATTCACATACTCAACATAGTCCATATATCACAACTTCTCAGTCTGGATCTTTTCGTCTGACCAGAACTGGATATCTGCTTTTTGCAGAAACGGGGCAATGGTAACACAGTCCATTGTGGATAGCTGTCGAACAGGTCCGTCCCGGACGTAGCTTGGGGAATTCCTGCTCTGTTGAGGGCCTTGGGAAACTTGCGGTGTTGTCTGTCATAGCGTGAAGACCCTGTTATCATATGCTTAAGATCTGCAATCACAGTTGGGTGGACTCCACAATAGGGAGATGGTTGAACTTTCATCCTACAAACATGTGAAGGATAAGAGCTGAGACCCAACCAGATGTGCGTTATGGTAGTAGTACGACGTCTACATCGTATACTACTCACTGTTGTGGCATAATGTCTTTCCTTGGACTATTGTGAGATCTCCCTGGTCTGTCACCTTTCATATTGAACGTTTTCCTTTACGCCAGCAACAAAATCTGTGTGTGGAAGATAAGTGTAGTGAAGTTGGTCATCAGTCACATTTTATTTCTCCAGACGGACTGCCATCTCGTTATATGAGCCCCTTGATCCATAATAACTGGACTTTCACACTGATTGATTAATTTTATTACATTGAGCACATGGTGGTTACTGTTCGAGCCCCATTGCTGCTTTTCCAGGTTTTCCAATGTACTACTCGAATTCGTGGCAGTAATGTTGCTGCATATCGAAGGGCCTCCTGAATTGAAAGAACTTCAGCACTGAAGATGCTGGCTTCCGTCGAAATCTTCAACATAGCGCAATATGGTGGATCCCACAGAAGTAAGCAAAGCCGGTGGAAATAAGCATCGCTGCTGCCCTCTCTTGTTTTGGAGCCAACAGTGAATATTTTGACTGATGTGGGCCACATTGATGGAGTCGGATGGGAAACGCTGGTAGAAATAGCGAAAGTTCCATATGACCCTCTGGGCTGATAGAAGATTGTGGTTAGTAGTTCAGTTCTATGCATTCCAAGCTCAGTGCAGGAATCAAAGAGTCTTTTAGGGCGATGGGTATCACTTATCTTAACTGCCTGAAATTTTCAACTAGGAGAGGTGTCATCCTCCATCAAATCCTGTCAAAGAAGAGGATTAACTTTTTGCACTGCTCTACTGCGTATCAATTTCTGAGCCGAGAAAGTCCTCCAGAATTGAAGGGGCATCTCCCTTGCCTCCACAAAAAGCACCCCAAGACAGACTCTTATGGCACGGCACTGCAAGTATCAAGTTCATTTAATAAAGATGTCGAGGCATTGCCACGTAACGTGCACCCATAGTTCAATACAGACTGAATCACGCCACAGCAAGGTCCGCCGCTCGTGGTCTCGCGGTAGCGTTCTCGCTTCCCGAGCACGGGGTCCCGGGTTCGATTCCCGGCGGGTCAGGGATTTTCACCTGCCTCGAGATGACTGGGTGTTTGTGTTGTCCTCATCATTTCATCATCATCCAGGAAAGTGGCGAAATTGGACTGAGCAAAGATTGGATAATTGTACGGGCGCTGATAACCACGCTGTTGAGCGCCCCGCAAACCAAACATCATCATCATCACGCCACAGCAAAGAGTGAGTAGGTCTGTGACATCCGTTCCTCACCATATGCGTGATACCGCTCATAGGATACTGAGACATCGACTGACCTTGGAAATTACATATTCCAAATGCCTTGCCCATGTCAGTCTGCTGTCCAAGTCATTTGATTGAGCTCCTTACAGGAATGGTAAAAGACTCCAATCGTATCTCGGGCATTACTATTGTCCATGTCTGCCGTGTAAAGACAACTGCCAAAGAATTCGTATGTGCCAGGAAGGAAGTTAAGCGCTTAACGTCCCGTCCAGAATACGAGACGCAGCATAAACTCGGAAATGATCAGTGTGAGGAAGAAAATCTGCTGTGACCTTTTCAAAACAGTCATAGCGATATTTTCCTTAGTGAACTCATTCTATATGGCCTGGCGCAATCGTAATCTCAGAGATTTCCAAGATAAAATTTTATGACTTGTTATTGTAGTTATCAACAGGAGAATGTAGGAAAGTGTAAACGATATCGTGCGTAAAACACTAAGCGACCAAATCATGTCGGATTAAAGAAGAGGATAGAAAAAATTCAGAGGCATGGTGCTATATTTATTACCGGTATGTTCGATCAACATGCGAGTATTATGGAGACGCTTAGTAAATTCAAATGGGAGTTCCAGGACGGAGCACAACGTTCTTTTCGCGAAACGCTATTGAGAAAACTCGAAGAATCGGCGCTTGAAGCTGACTGCAAAACGATTCTGCTGCTGCAACGTACATTTCACTTAACGACCGTGAAGATGTTGTTGTTGTTGTTGTGGTCTTCAGTCCTGAGACTGGTTTGATGCAGCTCTCCATGCTACTCTATCCTGTGCAAGCTTCTTCATCTCCCAGTACCTACTGCAACCTACATCCTTCTGAATCTGCTTAGTGTATTCATCTCTTGGTCTCCCTCTACGATTTTTACCTTCCACACTGCCCTCCAATGCTAAATTTGTGATCCCTTGATGCCTCAAAACATGTCCTACCAACCGATCCCTTCTTCTAGTCAAGTTGTGCCACAAACTTCTCTTCTCCCCAATCCTATTCAATACCTCCTCATTAGTTACGTGATCTACCCACCTTATCTTCAGCATTCTTCTGTAGCACCACATTTCGAAAGCTTCTATTCTCTTCTTGTCCAAACTAGTTATCGTCCATGTTTCACATCCATACATGGCTACACTCCATACAAATACTTTCAGAAACGACTTCCTGACACCTAAATCTATATTCGATGTTAACAAATTTCTCTTCTTGAGAAACGCATTCCTTGCCATTGCCAGTCTACATTTTATATCCTCTCTACTTCGACCATCATCGGTTATTTTACTCCCTAAATAGCAAAACTCCTTTACTACTTTAAGTGTCTCATTTCCTAATCTAATTTCCTCAGCATCACCCGACTTAATTTGACTACATTCCATTATCACCGTGAAGATAAGACAATAGAAATTAGGGCTTGTACAGAAGCATATAGAAGTCGCTTTATCTCTCTCTATTTGTGAGTAGGACACTCGGAGAAAATAACTATTACTTATACAAGGTACTCTCCGCCATTTACCATACGATAGTTTGCGGAGTAGGTATGTAGATATAGATTAAATGTACAGTTTTCATTGGTACGTACTTTACGCGTCCGATCACCAACTGTACTGCATATTTCCAGTAATCAGCCGCATGGATTGCTTTGTCATATGCTGTAACAAGGTGTTTCGCTGTGTAAATTTGGTCTATTTTGGGCCTATCGTTAGTTGTTGATGATATTGTATTGTACCACACTCGCGTGAGTCGCTCTCTTTATGTCAACGTTTTCTCAACTTGGTATTGTATCACGTGACGCCAGTCCTTAAGCGGCTTAGCGCCGTTCCTATCGGAAACGGTAGATGATTCCCAACAACCAGTTGTTGTTTAGGCTTTATTAGCGCCTGATTAATAGTTTCCCACAAACCTTCTCGCCGTGTTTCAGGCGACTCGCCTGAAGTGTTAGTCACCCGCATAAACTTCGCAAGCACTTCAGGTGGCTGTGCTGTATTTAGTAATTGTATAACGGATTCCTGTGATCATCAGACTTTTTTCTCTTTCCGGACTCAGCTACAATTTACCTTCTGACTGTGGATGGTGCTACGCTGACAATAGGGCAAATTTATTGAAGTGGCGTAGGTTTTAGGCAACTACAAAATATGCGCACTGTCTCATTAGTTGCACGTCGACGTATTTGGCTTGTGTGGAGTAGTACCAGACATGGGCTGCATACTCTACCGCTGTTAAATATAGTGCGAGAGCCAATGTTCTCAGAATTTTTGGTTGACCTCTGAATTTCCTGCTTGTGATTTTTCGGATGATATTTTTTCCTCACACATACTCTTCCCTTAACGTGTTGACAGTGCTTCCGAAGTGTCAGAATCCTGTCAAATCGGAACCCAAATATTTGGAACAGTTATCATGGACCATTTCCTGACCCCCACCACACCACTTTCAATTGCATATGCACGTCTTTATTTCTAAGGCAGGAAGCACACACCTGAGTTTTGCAAGAATTTTCACTGTAGCAGCCAGTCAAGTCTTCGCGAGTCCGCATGAGTTTCGTTTCCATTTCCTCAAACTATTTTCCTTGTCCGGACGGAAGCAGACAGCTGGAGTCGCTTTTATAGATCTCTCGGCTGCGTATTATACCGTCAGCCAACCGCTGCTCGCAAAATTTTATAACACGGCTAACGCCTCCAGAATGACAAAATTAAAGGGATCTCTCCCTCAAAATAGACACCTAGGTAACGCCACAGGAGAAGGCAAAAAATGGTTCAAATGGCTCTGAGCACTTTGGGACTTAACTTCTGAGGTCATCAGTCCCCTAGAACTTAGAACTACTTAAACCTAACTAACATAAGGACATTACACACATCCATGCCCGAGGCAGGATTCGAACCTGCGACCGTAGCGGTCGCGCGGTGCCAGACTGTAGCGCCTAGAATCGCTGCGCCACTCCGGCCGGCCAGGCTCCATGCCACGGATTGCGCAGCCCCTCCCGACAGAGGTTCGAGTCCTCCCTCGGGCACGGACGTGTGTGTTGTTCTTAGCATAAGTTAGTTTCAGTTGTGTGTAAGTCTAGGGACCGATGACCTCAGCAGTTTGGTCCCTTAGGAATTGCCGGCCGCGGTGGCCGTGCGGTTCTAGGCGCTTCAGTGCGGAACCGCGAGACTGCTACGGTCGCAGGTTCGAATCCTGCCTTGGGCATGGTTGTGTGTGATGTCCTTAGGTTAGTTAGGTTTAATTAGTTCTAAGTTATAGGGGACTGATGACCCCAGATGTTAAGTCCCATTGTGCTCAAAGCCATTTGAACCATTTTGAACCTTAGAAATTCACACACATTTGAACATTTTTGAAAACAAGCGCCCGGGTGAGGGTGATGACGGTCCACCGCATATTATACGCCGAGGGAGCAAACATTCTTGACCCCGGCGTGCTGTCCTCTAAGTATCAGAAGTGTGAAATGGGCGCAGACTAAAACAGCTTGAAAAACTAGAGAAAACGAAAACACTACCAGATGAAGGGGTAGGGGAGACAGTTGGATGCCTCCATAGGACGTCCAGTGCCAGTGTGAAATGGAAGATACGTAATTAGCTAAGGGAAAGACGCTTGCCATGAATGCCTTTTTTAACGTTCGTGTGTGGCCTCCTGCTGACAAGCATGAGGGAAGGATAGCGGATCAGAGACATTACCCTGCTGAAGTTAAAGGAGATGCTAGCAGAGGAGGAGGTTGAGGCAAATGGACGGGTCTACAGAACGGAAAACATTAACTGTTACCTGGCCCCATGCAGTTCGAAAGACGAGAGCAATTTTGGCTACAATATAATGCGTGCGGTCCTCCAGACGTTGGGACTGCTGGCAGTACAAAATGTTTCACAAGGATGGAGAACAAGAATTTGATTGGCCAGAAGAGGAACATAAGCTAGCCAATTCGTAGTATGTCCACACCCAGGATGATAGCCCTGGAAAACGCAAAGAAGTTAGATGAAAAAGAGAATTTGTGTCGGTCAAAGTGAAAAACTTGAATGTTTTAAAGTTAAGCTGCTGAAGAGAAGAGGACATTTCATGCTCCAGTCTTGATTCTGCATCTACAGAAACATCTCTACTCTGCACCTCAAACTCAGGTGACTGGCAAACGGTTCATCGAATCACTTTCACACTGTTTCTGTACCATTCCATTTGCTAACAGCACGCGGGAAAAACGAACACTTCATTTTAAAACAATAATCTGTTTCGATTTCCCATCATGACTAATAATATCACGACTAATTATTATTTCAAATTATCTAATCAGATCGCTGTTTTATCCCAATTACGTTTGCAAAAATTATGAACGTTTAAATCATTCCCTACGAGCACTGATTTCACTTGATTCATTTGTTTCAATGATTGGCACCGCCAAATCGCGTATCATATTAGTGACACTCCCTCCCCAGTTTCGATAATTTTGAACTTCTTCGGTCCTCCGTCAATCCTATCTGATAAGGATCCATACTGCACAGCAGTGCCCTAACAGAGGATGAACAAGCTGTAGACAGTTTCTACAGTAGATCTATTGCATCCTCAGAGTGTTCTGCCAGCAAAACGCAGTGTTTGGTTCGCCTTCCCCACAACATAATCCACACAATCGTTCCACTTTAAGTTGTTCGTACCTGTAATTTCTAGTATTAAACTGAACTGATGGAAAAATCAGACAGATCTAAAGGCTGTCAGTTCAACTTAATACTAGAAATTACAGATTTCTCTGATCTATCGTGTAACCGAAATTTAACGGATTTCCTTTTTTTGTACTCATGTTGGTGACTTCACAATAGCAACTTTTCGCACCATGAAGATATGTTATCTACATCACTTTCCAATTGTTTTTAAACTTCTGATGACTGTACTGCACGGTAAATGACAGCATCATCTGCAAACAGTCTGAGTGGGCCGCTCGATTGTATCCTTAAAAAAAAAAGCTTTTTGGAAGTCTAGTAATGTGGAATTAATTTGAGACAATCTGGCGATGGTATCTGTTACTTCGAAGGAATAAAAAACTAGTTACGTTTCACGAGAATTATATTTCTGAAAGCGTGCTGACTGTGTGTCAACAGATCGTTTTCCTCGATGTAGTTCGCAATATTCGAACACATAATATGTTCAAAATCCTACTGCAAATCGACGCCAGTGATATGTCCCTGTGATTAATCGGATTACTCCTATTTTCTTTCTTGAGTATTGGTGTGAGCTGTGCATGATTACCGTCTTTAGGTAAGGAGATTTCGTCAATCGAGCTGTTGTATATGAGTGTTAAGTACGGATCTATTATATCAGAACACTATGAAACTGGTATACAATCTGGACCGGAGCGCTTGCCTTTGTTAGTGATTCAAGGTGGTTTGCTGCACCAAGGTTATGTATGTTCAAGTTACTCGTTTTGGCAGCAGTTCTTGATTCGAATTCTGGACTATTGTGTTCGTCTTCTTAGATGAAGTAATTTCGGAAGAGAAAGGTAGCTCGTTTTGTATTATCGCGAAACAGGCGAGAGAGTGCCACGGATAAGATACCCGAACTGAGGTGGCCCTCATTAGAGCATAGGCCTTTTTTTACACTACGGCAGGACCTTATCATCAAATTTCAATCACAAAATTTCTTCTCAGAGCGTAAAAATATTTTGTTGGCGCTCTCTTACATAGGGAGAAATGATCATCACAATAAAATAAAAGAAATCAGAGCTCACACAGAAAAATTTCGTCTTCCTCTCGCACTATTCAAAAGAGGAATGGAGGAGAAGTAGCTTAAAGATGGTTCGATAAACTAACTGCCAGGAACTTAATTGTAAACTGCTGAGTAACACTGTAGATGCAGACAACGTACGTATTACTTAGAGCCACCTAACAGTTAAAGTTTAGCATAGTAAACGATGAGAAGGATTCCAGAGAAGAGATTCCAATAGATTTCATAGAAATTGCAGACTAACTATCCAGTACAGAGACAGGCAATGTGTAAGAATTTTATAGTCAAATGAAGAGGTGTTAGAACGAACCGTGGTGAGTGATGAAGTGAAATTTCATTTACAAGTTTTTTGTGTTGCCATCCTCCGCAACAAGCATATAAATACTTGTTTTGTAAATAAAACTACCTTTTCGTGCTGCTAGTTACTTTATTTATCCCATACGCGTTTCGCCTTCTACTGTTCTAAGGCATCATCAGTGGGATCTATAACGATACAATTTTGTTACTTTTAGATTATTAAACAATTCACTTCGCGATTTTTTTCAAAAAAAGTAATTACTTACGATTTGCTGATCTGAGTTTCCTCACATCTGGTCTGGAGGTCGCACCACCACTTTTATCACTGCCATATAATCACATCTTTGTGTTCTCCCTTCCATAAACTGTTCACCATGTTTCTCATTCTTTTTTTTGCGGTGCGCTATTGTTCTTTTGTCACTCGATACAACTTTTTCGTCGTACACTGTTTTTCACAACGTAAATATTGCGACTCCATTGCGTGTTTCAACTTCTTTGGTATGTTTACCTATTTTTTGCCAATCTAAATAAGTGTATGTTCGAGACTAACTTCTATTTATGATTTTATACCGTGTGTGTGTATAATGAGAGAGAGAGAGAGAGAGAGAGAGAGAGAGAGAGAGAGGGCTAGAATATTGAAACGAAAAGTCAAATCAGCTGTCAACAAAGTTTTCAACCAATAGCTAACAGCTAGTACATCCCCTCCCCCCAAAAAAAGAAACCTCGTTGGCTCTATCCCTCTCTCTCTCTCTCTCTCTCTCTCTCTCTCTCTCTCATTCATACACACACACCACACACGGTATAAACATCATAAATAGGAGTTAGTCTCGAATATATACTTCGTTAGGTTGGCAACAAATAGGTAAACATACCAAAGAAGATGAAACACGCAATGGAGTCGCAATATTTACGTTGTGAAAAACAGTGTACGACGAAACAGTTGTATCGAGTGACAAAAGAACGATAGTCCACTACAAAAAAGAGTGAGAAACATGGCAAACAGTGTGTGGAAAGCGAGAAAACAAAGATGTGATTATATGGCAGTGATAAAGGTGGTAGTGCGACGTCCAGACCAGATGTGAGAAAACGCAGGTCAGCAAATCGTAAGTAATTACTTTTTTTACAAAAAATCGTGAAGTGAACTGATTAATAATCTAAAACTAACAAAACTTTATCGTTATAGATCCCAATGATGATTCATTAGAACAGGAGAAGGCGATACGCGCATGGGATAAATAAGGAAATATTTGTTTGGGAAAGGCATTAGGTGCAACCATTCGGATATGGGGCTTGAGAAACTCGGCGCTTTCATTTAGAATGAGAACTTATGGTTACGGGTCAGTTTTTATTTTATTTCGATTTGTGTTTCTGGAGTATTTCCTATTGTTCGGAGTTTTCTATTGTTTGGAGTTGTGAGCACCATGGCGTGAAGGCCGCGCTTTCGAGAAAATTCCAGGCGGGCAAGACGGTTCTCATTGTACGCCTGAGTGGTCTAGACTTCTCAGAACAGGCGGACACGGAACTTTCTGCCGGAGCTACAGCATTCCGCCTGTTTCTCGGGAAGAATGGGCGAAGATTTAAAAGGAACTATGCAAGTGGGTTCGGGAGGTCGTGTAGAAGTTTTGCTTACGTGTAGCAGATCCCGCGTCCTATCCCCAAGTGAAGTTTAATTGTGACGTCTCCAAAGTGAGAAAGTTACATTGAACGAAACTAATAACGCTAGTTGTAGTGTTTAGAGCTGCAAAAAATAAACGTAAAGCTGCCACGAATTTACCACCTACACGTCACTCAGCATCGTCCTATTAAGCAAAATGCAGTATACTTTTATACTTCAACACAAAAATTAGCGTTTTTAAGTTGTTGACTTCCCAATTTACTACCCTACTCATGTGGTTTTGCTGATTTCTGTTGTACCTACTGCTCACTTAAACTATTACAGCAGCTTCTAAGCCATGCACACTCTTACGACTTCTACGCTGATGCTCCAGCAGTACATGATGGTAGCAAAGAAGTGCTTGCCGCTCGAGTTGTGGAGGCTGGGCGACACAGTAATTTCCTGCGCGCGCCAAGATGTTTAATACATTAGCGGCGCTTACAAGGCGGCGCCACGAGGAAACTCAGGCAGCTCTGTCGGTGATTTACGCGCCCTGCGAACACCACACACACACACACACACACACACACACACACAGAGTGCCGTCGTTTTGTTCTGGCGCAGGCTACGGTTGCTGCTACATGCCACTTTAAACATCTACAGCGTGAAGACGGCAACCCCAGAAGCAGATAACTTGTTCTGCAAACCAGCGTGTCCATGTTATTAAAAGCAGACCTTTACCATTCTTACTCTAAATTTGATGTATAACGATGGAAATGAGAGCCTGACGTGGTAGAAGATCGGTCCAGCCATCCTCATATGGGTTCCGTCTGTATACTCGGGCCGGCCGGAGTGGCCGAGCGGTTCTATGCTCTACAGTCTGGAACCGCACGACCGCTACGGTCGCAGGTTCGAATCCTGCCTCGGGCATGGACGTGTGTGATGTCCTTAGGTTGGTTAGGTTAAGTAGTTTTAAGTTGATGACCTCAGAAGTGAAGTCCCATAGTGCTCAGAGCCATTTGAACCAGTTTTTTTATACTCGGAGACATGTAAGCAATCATAGGATATGTTGTTGCCGATCTTAACACTTCTGTATCTTTCAGACAAGTATATTTCGGCAACCTTATACTGTTACAAGAGAATTATGCATTTACTTAACTTAACGCTAATGAATTATGCAGTGCTTTCGATGTTACAATCATTATTAATATCTATTTTATGGCTATACAGGGTGGTCCATTGGTCGTGACCGGGTCAAATATCTCACGAAATAAGCGTCAAACGAAAAAACTATAAAGAACAAAACTTGTCTAGCTTGAAGGGGGAAACCATATGGCGCTATGGTTGGCCCGCTAGATGGCCCTGCCATAGGTCAAACGGATATCAACTGCGTTTTTTTAAAAACAGGAACCCCCATTTTTTATTACATATTCGTGTAGTACGTTAAGAAATATGAATGTTTTAGTTGGGCCACTTTTTCACTTTGTGATAGATGGCACTGTAATAGTCACAAACATATGGCTCACATTGTAGACGAACAGTTGGTAACAGGTAGGTTTTTTAAATTAAAGTACAGAACGTAGATATGTTGGAACATTTAATTCGGTTGTTCCAGTGTAATACATGTACCTTCGTGAACTTATCATTTCTGAGAACGCATGATGTTACAGCGTGATTACCTATAAATACCACATTAATGCAATAACTGCTCAAAATGATGTCCGTCAACCTCAACGCATTTGGCAATTCGTGTAACGACATTCCTCTCAACAGCGAGTAGTTCGCCTTCAGTAGTGGTTCAAATGGCTCTGAGAACGATGGGACTTAACTTCTGAGGTCATCAGTCCCCTATAACGTAGAACTACTTAAACCTAAGGACATCACACACATCCATGCCCGAGGCAGGATTCGAACCTGCGACCATAGCGGTCGCGCGGTTCCAGAATAAAGCGCCTAGAACTGCTCAGCCACACGGCCGGCCTTCAGTAAGGTTCGCACATGTTTTGACAATGCGCTGACGCATGTTGTCAGGCGTTTTCGGTGGACCACGATAGAAAATATCCTTCAACTTTCCCCACAGAAAGAAATCCGGGAACGTCAGATCGGTGAATGTGCGAGCCATGGTATGGTGCTTCGACGACCAATCCACCTGTCATGAAATATACTATTGAATACTGCTTCAACCGCACGCGAGCTATGTGCCGGACATCCATCATGTGGGAAGTACATCGCCATTGTGTCATGCAGTGAAACATCTTGTAGTAACATCGGTAGAACATTAAATAGGAAATCTGCATACATCGCACCATTTAGATTGCCATCGATAAAATTGAGGCCAATTATCCTTCCTCCCATAATGACGCACCATGCATTAACCCGCCTAGGTCATTGATGTTCCATTTATCGCAGCCATCGTGGATTTTTCGTTGCCCAGTAGTGCATATTATGCCGGTTTACGTTACCGCTGTTGTTGAATGACGCTTCGTCGCTAAATAGAATGCGTGCAAAAAAACTGTCATCGTCTCGTAATTTCTCTTGTGCCCAGTGGTAGAACTGTACATTACGTTCAAAGTCGTCGCCATGCAATTCCTGGTGCATAAAAATGTGGTACGGGTGTAATCGATGTTGACGTAGCATTCTCAACACCGAGGTTTTTGAGATTCACGATTCTCGCGCAATTTGTCTGCTACTGATGTGCGGATAAGCCGCACAACAGCTAAAACAACTACTTGGGCATCGTCATTTGTTGTAGGTCGTGGTTGACGTTTCACATGTGGCTCAACACTTAGTGTTTCATTAAATAACGTAACTATCCGGCGAACGGTCCGGGCACTTTGATGATGTCGTCCAGGATACCGAGCAGCATACATAGCACACGCCCGTTGGGCATTTTGATCATAATAGCCATACGTCAACACGATATCGATCTTCTACGCCATTGGTAAACGATCCATTTTAACACGGGTAATGTATCACGAAGCAAATACCGTCGTGATACCACGTACTTATACCTTTGTGACTATTACAGCGCCATCTATCACAAAGCGATAAAAGTGGTCCAGCTAAAACATTCATATTTCTTTACGTACTACACGAATATGTAATAAAAATGGGGTTTCCTATTTAAAAAAAGGGTAGTTGATTTCCGTTTGACCTATTGCAGCGCCATCTAGCGGGCCAACCATAGCGCCATCTGGTTTCCTCCTTCAAGCTAGACGAGTTTCGTTCTTTGTAGTTTTCTCGTTTGATGCTTATTTCGTGAGATATTTGGCCCGGTCACTACCAATGGACCACCCTGTATATTCAATAACTGTTAACACCCTTCTTCTCGTTACTTCCTCCTGCTTGTCAGAAACGCTCCATCCGATATACACACTTGTTGATACTGGCATAATTTCGTTGAAACATGGTCATATGAAGCCAGAAGTACGACAGATACCACGAACATTTAATTAACTTGCAAAAACATGTGAGACCTATTCGTATGGTTTATGTGGTTATCTTACATTCTTATATAAATGGTGAATATACACAAAAATACGTACTATAAAACAAATATAATATAAAAAAAGAAACACTCCAAAATTTTATAATGGAATAGCAGGAATAAAGCAGCTTCTCTGAAGAGTGTTCTAAACATAATATTCACATTCGGGGGTCCCCTTGGCGACAGTGAATTACTGGCTAATCCTTCGAAATCATGCTGCTACAACATAAAACCGTGCCTCTAACACAGCAAATTCAAATGGTCCTTCTCAAGACCCCAGAGATTTTACAATAGGTAGAACCTTTCAAATTTGTTACCTGAATATCAAAGGAAACTTTAAAAACCAATGAATCTGTCTTCAATTGCTAGAATGATATCTTCCTAAACTATAACAGGCCGTTCCCATGTGTTAGGAAAAATTTGTTATCAACTCTGTATTAAATCCTTAAAAACACATAAACGCTGAAATATACGTCGTAGTCACCGTAAAATTGTTCGTTTACTCGTTAGTTACATAAGACTAAGCACGATTATTAGAATTAAAAGCCAAATGACATGCTGAATTCAAAATGGTTTTCTTAGAATGAAGAGAACAGTATAAAATAATTCTTTAAAATATCCTTGTAACAATATTGTTTACTTTATAAAGCGCGTTGTAGAGATATGTGAAGCGTAAGTATTTGATTTCTAGGTAGCTTTTCATATCTTCGTTCCAGCTGTGCAAACGTGTGGTAAAAACCTGAATTACATGAAATGTAAAACGTGGGTAATGTGAATAAAGTAGCAGATTTTTAGTTATTATACTACGACCTTGTCTGGAGTAGTTAACGTCTCAATAAATTGTGTACAACCTACAGAAATAAAGCAAGACGGATAAGATCACAAGTAACTTATAAACTATAGTTCGAGCTTTCTGTTTATTGACTTTCTACAATTCGGGTACATTTTTAAACTTTCTACACTACTGAAAGGTTCCAATACACAGAGCTAAATCAACATGTTTATTTACTGGTTAATCAATTTTGACACTGAAGCTAAATTTTAAATCTTCCTCCACTTCTGGAAGCGTCAGGTAGATGTCTTTATACAGCATTTGTCATGTAGCAAATCTCAGATCACGAAACAATTTGTTTTCACAGTCTTCATCCAGAAATGCGATGTCATTTTTCAAACTTGTGTTTAACGTCTATAGTTTTCAATTCACTAAACAGTTAAGGTAATTCAGTTTCTTATTCTTTCAGGTGAGTGATCCACAGCGCTGCCATTATGAAGTGTCTTCACTGACGGTGAACCGTAAGTCCTTTCTCCTGATGATTTATACTATCGGTTAGAACAGTACCCCAATGTTCGTCTTTGTGAAACATTTACGTAGTACTATCGTTGAGCCGAGAGAAATTTGTTTGACGAAAAAACTATAGCTAGAACTCGCAAAGTGCACGCACTGCAATGCATTTGCATTATATTTAACTATACGATACTATGAGGAACGAATCATAAGTATCTGTTTCTTTTGTAATTGTTATGCAAGCTTTAAAAGAGAAACGACACAGGTTGGTATAATTTCGTAATGAATACTACCTGTCTATTCATTTTGCTTGTCAGTAATATTGAAAATCTTCACTGTTTACCAAAAATGCAATTCACTTCATGAAACCAACCCACATTTAGCGTTAACCGATTAGACACATACTACTTAGATCCTAAATATACTGGACTGCTTGTATGACTAAAGAACTATTTATCTTGGCATAATGTGCGCAATGGTATTTCTCTTCGACATTGAACTGTGTCTTTCCGATGTGACAAGTTTTATCACAATCCCAACTCAGTCGCAGTGGAGAGGTAGTGTAGTGGACTCACCAAAAACGATTACGCGCCAGCGCATCACCATGGATAATCGAGATGCGAAAAACATTTGAACAATGAATGGAACTAATGCAGAAATGTGTGGAGGGCGTAAACACTAGCTGATTGTAATGACAAGCGTACAAATTTGCAAAAATCAACCTAATTTACGTCTGTCCTTGTACTGGACTCTTTATGACAGAGCAAAGTACACACACACACACACACACACACACACACACACACACACACACACACACACACACATTCAATGCGCTTTCTATGTACCCAAGATTTTTGATATACTTCCGACTTCCGAAATCTATGGAGAATGTCACCAAGATAATTCTGAATTTCAATAAAATGCAAAAGAAAAAATGAAAACTATAGCAGACGGAATGTTTTTTACTAATGGTATAATGCATTACACATAAAGTTACTACCTTCGAAACAACTAAGGCCCTTCTGTCAGCTGGCTCTTTTTCTTTTCTGCCTGTAGCTTTGCATAGTTGACGATCGGAAAATGGACTGGAGAGTCAGATGATATGCCCATTTTGGTTTGCGTGTCCCTCAAGTTTAAATGCCTATGGAGCAAATGTAGCACAGTAAATTCTCAGTTGTAGGAATACCATTACGACTTGTAAACATGTGCCGGTTGTCGTTAATGATATTCATACTGGAGCATTATTAATCTATATTATGATCCCTAATATTAAATGAAGTTTGAGGGCCGGCCGATGTGGCGGAGCGGTTCTAGGCGCTTCAGTCTGGAACCGCGTGACCGCCATTGTCGCAGATTCGAATCCTGTCTCGGGCACGGATGTGTGTGATATCCTTAGGTTTAAGTAGTTCTAAGTTCTAGGGGACTGATGACCTCAGATGTTAAGTCCCATAGTGCTCAGAGCCATTTTTGAAGTTCGAGGAGAACAGAGTCTGTTTCTTTAATGCAAGATATTTTCCGGAAATTATTCGTAAATTTTTCAATGGCTGTTGGTAACTGTATTTCAGAGAATTGCAGTCTGTGACAACATAGTCCAGATTCCACTGTCTGTTCTAATTGGTAGAATGCACTCTATAGAACAGGCAGGCAACCTTTCCATCTGGCACATGAACGCTAGCAGTGGACGCAAACGTAGGGCACGAGAAATCGCTGATAGAACCACCGTGTTGTATTACAAGACGAAAATTTTCTTTCGCTACTTATTTATAACGCCTAAATTATTGGAAAATTGATTCTAATGACATGTTGTAGATACACTCGTAGGCTCATTTAACAATTAGCTGCACTTCTGGAACAATTTGTAGCACATTTAGATCGTTGACATCTGAAGCCGTCTATTAGTGAAACACCAATGGAAGTCATTAATAGGGTAAGAGGGGGTACAGTACAGTAAAACGGTGGTTACGAGACTCAAGTCGTATCCGGAGTGTTTCTGAATAATTTCCTGTGGGTTATGGAATACTTCTTAAACAAAACAAAAGCCCATTTCCTTCCCCGCCCTTGACGAATTGATCCAGTTTTTCGTGAAGCCTTCTAGTAGCACCTTTATCAACGCAACATTTGATGTACTCTGTACTAACTCTTTCTAAATCTTTCAGACTCGGTGCTAGTGCCTCTCATGGAAAATCCAAAGGTAAAATAGATATTTTGCTTGTCGTTATCCTGTTTATTCGCAAATGTATACGTAGCACCAACATGGGAAATTCTGTTCTCGGCGAAGTAGAAGTGGTTCGTGCGATGTTAAAAGGTCATGAGATGAAGGGTACTATAGTAACTGACCAAAATTTCGAAAAGGGTCTGACGAAGGCCTTAATGAAGGGAACCGTAGCATCACTCACCTGAAGGGACTGAGAAAACCGTGGAACATCTTAGAATGTCCGGGTGTTCACCTGAACCGTGCACCTCCCAGCCACGATTCCTGTGTGCAAGAGTAACAGCGGCTGTTGCGGTAGTGCAACTAAAAACGTAACAGCTGGATACCTAAAGCGAGCCGTGCGGGGTACCCTCGCGGTCTGATGCGCCTTGTATCGGTTCGCGCGGCTCCCCCCATCGGAGGTTCTAGACCTCCCTCGGGTATAGGTGTGTGTGTTGTCGTTAGGGTGTATGTATTGTGTATTGTATATTGAACTGGGGACCTAGAAACGACGGAGAGACTTCGTCCTGCCGTAGCCCTCAGTGGTTCACAATTCCACAACAGGCCGCAGCAGTCCAACCCACCTCACCGCCGCCCCACGCCGAACCCAGGGTTATTGTGCGGTTCCTCCCCCAGTGGACCCACCATCCCCTTCCCAGGAACGTCTCATACCAGGCGAGTGTAACCCCAATGTTTGCGTGGTAGAGTAATTATGGTGTACGCGTACGTGGAGACAGTGTTTGCACAGCAATCGCCGACATAGTGTAACTGAGGCGGAATAAGGGCAACCAACCCGCATTCGCCGAGGCAGATGGAAAACCGCCTTTAAAACCATCCACAGGCTGGCCGGCACCACAGAGTAACATCTTTGTCTGTGCCGGCACACCGAACCTCTTCACTAATCCGCCGGGCGGTTTCGTGCCGGGGACCTGCACGCCTTCCCTCTCGGGAAAGAGCGCGTTAGACCGAGCGGCTAGCCAGGCGGGCTATCGTTAGGGTAAGTTCGTTTAAGTTTGATTAAACGTTGTGTAAGCTGAGGGACTGATGATTCAGCAGTTTGGTCCCATAGAACTTATCACAAATTTCCAATTTCCTAAAGCGAATCCAGATTAAGAAACCACATTCTCCTGAGAATTGTTCTCACTCCAGAAAGGAGTATTGAGTAACAAAAGAGATGATTTTAATAATGGATGACATATTGTTCTAGAGATTCCGCAACTATTAAGATATTTTTAAAAATATATCTAGCTACAGCCTTAGTTGTTGCTGTTAAAATTTGATTACTAGTTCCTGTATAAGCAATAATCATCTGCAGATCGAAAAATAAAATGAAATGAAACATTAGTAACTGATTATTTCTTTAGATGAGACAGAAAGAAAAACATTTGAAATTAAAGGCATTGAAATTGTACTTGCACACTGCAGTTATGTAGACTGACATTGCTTAAAATATAAAATGCATAAAACAGTACCTTATTACAAAATTTAAACTTTCAGACTGTAAGAGTCACAGTTAATAAAATGTTCCGGGCTATTGTGCCATGATCGAATGGATTTCACATTTAACCCAACGTTTCATCACTATCTGCGGAGGACATTTTAAAGTTGGAGCGTAGCCTCTTGGGTTTAAATGTGAAATCCATCTGACCACGGTATAATAGCCGGAACGTTTTATTGAAAGTACCTTATTAACCCAGTGGCGCAGTTGTCCACTTGATTAGTCAGCTGCTAATGTTGCTTCTTTGGCATTTTCAATCAGTCCTGAGGCTGAAAATGCACGCAGAGCACAGGACAAGAAGGGAATTGGACTGCGTGCATTTGAAGCCTCATGACTGATGGAAAATCACAAAGACGCAACATTAATAGCTGGCACTGCATTGGATAGCTACAACACAGTTTTAACCACAAGTAGTGAAAAGTCACAATTCTTCTAAAGGAAGAACATATTCAATATTGTATAGTGCAGATAAAATCACAAAGGTACGCTTGTTAACAAATTCCATGGCGTCGGAACCCACTACGCAGGATGCATATCCGTAATCGCCTGTATCGCACAATTTTGACTATGTCCTTTTTTTACAATAATTGTGATTTTCACTACAGGTGATCAACCAGATACTGTTTTATGTATTTCATATTTTACACAATGTCAGTTTGTGTAATTTCAGTATACAGGTAGAATTTTAATGTCTTTAATTTCAAATTATTTTCTGTCTGTGTCATTCAAAGAAATAGTTATTTATTAATGTTTCATTTGATTTTATTCGTAGACCTGAAGATAATCATTGCTTATGATCGAAACTATAGATCGAGTATGAATATGTGCGACTCAGACTGTAATAATTATTTTGTTAAAAAAAAAAAAGATTGTGAATTGCGCAACCAGCCACAAAAACTTTTTAAAGTTTTTGTTTTACTGCTGATTGTAAATAAAAATATCAAATGTATAACACATGTGTGTGTCACTCAACACTCATTTTAAGAATATTATGAAGAATTGCACAGTAATGTATTTAGTATATATCTACATCCATACTCCGCAAGCCACCTGACGGTGTGTGGGGGAGGGTATCTTGAGTACCTCTCCCTTCTATTCCAGTCTCGTATTGTTCGTGGAAAGAAGGATTGTCGGTATGCGTCTATGTGGGCTCTAATCTCTCTGATTTTATCCTCATGGTCTCTTCGCGAAATATACGTAGGAGGGAGCAATATACTGCTTGACTCCTCGGTGAAGGTATGTTCTCGAAACTTTAACAAAAGCCCGTACCGAGCTACTGAGCGCCTCTCCTGCAGAGTCTTCCACTGGAATTTATCTATCATCTCCGTAACGCTTTCGCGATTACTAAATGATCCTGTAACGAAGCGCGCTGCTCTCCGTTGGATCTTCTCTATCTCTTCTATCAACCCTATCTGGTACGCATCCCACACTGCTGAGCAGTATTCAAGCAGTGGGCGAACAAGTGTACTGTAACCTACTTCCTTTGTTTTCGGATTGCATTTCCTTAGGATTCTTCCAATGAATCTCAGTCTGGCATCTGCTTTACCAACGATCAACTTTATATGATCATTCCATTTTAAATCACTCCTAATGCGTACTCTCAGATAATTTATGGAATTAACTGCTTCCAGTTGCTGACCTGCTATATTGTAGCTAAATGATAAGGGGTCTATCTTTCTATGTATTCGCAGCACATTACACTTGTCTACATTGAGATTCAATTGCCATTCCCTGAACCATGCGTCAATTCGCTGCAGATCCTCCTGCATTTCAGTACAATTTTCCAATCTCTCGATATACCACAGCATCATCCGCAAAAAGTCTCATTGAACTTCCAATGTCATCCACAAGGTCATTTATGTATATTGTGAATAGCAACGGTCCTACGACACTCCCCTGCGGCACACCTGAATTCACTCTTACTTCGGAAGACTACTCTCCATTGAGAATGACATGCTGCGTCCTGTTATCTAGGAACTCTTCAATCCAATCACACAATTGGTCTGATAGTCCATATCCTCTTACTTTGTTTATTAAACGACTGTGGGGAACTGTATCGAACGCCTTGCGGAAGTCAAGAAACACGGCATCTACCCGGGAACCCGTGTCTATGGCCCTCTGAGTCTCGTGGACGAATAGCGCGAGCTGGGTTTCACACGATCGTCTTTTTCGAAACTCAAGCTGATTCCTACAGAGTAGATTTCTAGTCTCCAGAAAATTCATTGTACATGTGGTGTGTGTAATTCAAAAACATATAGATAGAGCCAGAAAACCACATGAACCTCAACAAAACACATCGCCATCTACTGGAACGTACTGTGGAGGACGACATGCTGTTGATCAAAACATCTGTGTAACGAAACTGGTTATGGTACTAAAGTAAAACATTTAAAAAAGTATTTGTGGCTCGTTGTGTCATTCATCAACTATCACAGCCGCGGAGTTCACAAAACGAGGATAAAACAACAACAACAGATGATATAGCTAAAAAGAAAAGCCTAGCGTTCCGAATTCCGAATAAACTTTTAATTTCACTAATAATTACTGCTATTAATGATGTTAATACTCACGTAGTTGAATAAAATTTGAAAGTGATTCAGAAATTATAAATAGCAACAAACACTCCTCAGTAAGGTAGAGGGAACAAGAAGATAGTAGAAACAATGGTGACACTCCAGTCTTTGAGAGCCAGTTGTACACTACAGTATTACCGCTCCGGAAGCCTGCGTTTGCACAGGGCGGACGTCTGCAGCTCTGTCTGGAGAATATCGAACGAGAGGCGGCCGATGTCATGCAATAAGCAGGAGGTTTCATCGCTAGCAGACGGCCGGCCGCAGTCGTTGTGGTTTATTTAATTCGAGTAGCCCGGCGCGTCCCAGGGGTCCCTCCTCGGGCCAGCCTTCTTGCCTCTGCGCGGCTGCCCGTTGGGACAGCGAGTCGGCGCTCAGCTGAACTGATCCAACTGGCGTCCGCTGGCCGCATGCAGCACACGCGATACTTTTCATCTGGCGTTTTCCCCCGCCTCCGGAAATGCCGTCCGAACTTCCGTTTTCCGCTGTTTTGAGGTCGGAGGGGTCAGCTGTTTCGCATTCATACTGCGCACGTAAACTGTGTGTGTCATATGACGGGATAAATGCTAGTGGCCAAAGTTTTGTGTTTTCGGCTGCTATCATTAACGAATTTTTACAGGCACCGCTCTCAAAATTCGTGTTCTTTGGTGTTTAAATTTGTGCAACTGTTAGAGTTCACTGCGCTGCAATGGACATGGATTTCATTGCGATCAACCTAACAAGCTTTACGCATTAGGTAGAAGCGAGACATTTTGTCTCTCATGTAGCCACTTCAAACACCTATTCAATAGACAAACAACGAAAACATAATTGGTAAGATTTATTGACTGCTAATTGTAACTGCTGTGGTGATCTTCATGCTACAGTCTGTCACCTATATATCTTCACCAGGGGGCTGCATAAGACTCAGAATCGCTATAGCTCGTATGACGATATACACTCCTGGAAATGGAAAAAAGAACACATTGACACCTGTGTGTCAGACCCACCATACTTGCTCCGGACACTGCGAGAGGGCTGTACAAACAATGATCACACGCACGGCACAGCGGACACACCAGGAACCGCGGTGTTGGCCGTCGAATGGCGCTAGCTGCGCAGCATTTGTGCACCGCCGCCGTCAGTGTCAGCCAGTTTGCCGTGGCATATGGAGCTCCATCGCAGTGTTTAACACTGGTAGCATGCCGCGGCAGCGTGGACGTGAACCGTATGTGCAGTTGACGGACTTTGAGCGAGGGCGTATAGTGGGCATGCGGGAGACCGGGTGGACGTACCGCCGAATTGCTCAACACGTGGGGCGTGAGGTCTCCACAGTACATCGATGTTGTCGCCAGTGGTCGGCGGAAGGTGCACGTGCCCGTCGACCTGGGACCGGACTGCAGCGACGCACGGATGCACGCCAAGACCGTAGGATCCTACGCAGTGCCATAGGGGACCGCACCGCCACTTCCCAGCAAATTAGGGACACTGTTGCTCCTGGGGTATCGGCGAGGACCATTCGCAACCGTCTCCATGAAGCTGGGCTACGGTCCCGCACACCGTTAGGCCGTCTTCCGCTCACGCCCCAACATTGTGCAGCCCGCCTCCAGTGGTGTCGCGACAGGCGTGAATGGAGGGACGAATGGAGATGTGTCGTCTTCAGCGATGAGAGTCGCTTCTGCCTTGGTGCCAATGATGGTCGTATGCGTGTTTGGCGCCGTGCAGGTGAGCGCCACAATCAGGACTGCATACGACCGAGGCACACAGGGCCAACACCCGGCATCATGGTGTTGGGAGCGATCTCCTACACTGGCCGTACACCACTGGTGATCGTCGAGGGGACACTGAATAGTGCACGGTACATCCAAACCGTCATCGAACCCATCGTTCTACCATTCCTAGACCGGCAAGGGAACTTGCTGTTCCAACAGGACAATGCACGTCCGCATGTATCCCGTGCCACCCAACGTGCTCTAGAAGGTGTAAGTCAACTACCCTGGCCAGCAAGATCTCCGGATCTTTCCCCCATTGAGCATGTTTGGGACTGGATGAAGCGTCGTCTCACGCGGTCTGCACGTCCAGCACGAACGCTGGTCCAACTGAGGCGCCAGGTGGAAATGGCATGGCAAGCCGTTCCACAGGACTACATCCAGCATCTCTACGATCGTCTCCATGGGAGAATAGCAGCCTGCATTGCTGCGAAAGGTGGATATACACTGTACTAGTGCCGACATTGTGCATGCTCTGTTGCCTGTGTCTATGTGCCTGTGGTTCTGTCAGTGTGATCATGTGATGTATCTGACCCCAGGAATGTGTCAATAAAGTTTCCCCTTCCTGGGACAATGAATTCACGGTGTTCTTATTTCAATTTCCAGGAGTGTATTTATGGATATACGGAAAAGCCGTGTGGCCAGGGCCTCCCGTCGGGTAGACCTCTGGACTAAGAAAGGGAGCTGTTCGTAGCCGTCCAGAATCCACTACTTAAGAGATCCTTTATGAACGCCCGTATTGTGCGGAACGCTTTACTGCTAGATGAAAGAGCGTTGCGCCATTGTTCAGGGGCGATTGCCGCTGCTCCGATATCGGGCTCCACAAGTTAGAGCCCCGGCCGGCCAGATCTCATGTGGGCGTGGCGCCGTTGCTTAGGCGGACACCAAACAAATTATCGACAGCCTGAGTATCCATAGGCATACCTAAGGCTCGAGTCGTGAATTAATCTACTTTAGGGAGTACTTCGCACGGTAGTAGTTCGTTTTTTATGCCGCAACAACGACGTTATTGAGGTGAAAGGTTCTTGCCAGGATCTAGTGCTGCTGTTATATTTCCGCGGCCGAATGATATATGGCTGGTAGTGATCATAAGGGATACATGAAAACCCGAGGACTGTTGACACTCGTGCGTCGTTTCATGACTTTTGTTATTCATGTTGACGCACCAAGTACAATTCTGTAACATATCAAGAAACTTTTGGTATCCATATCGGTGTTGGTGAGTCTGATGGTTAAAAGTTGCAGATGGTTACAACGTGCCGTTGTTAACTGTCAGCCATCTGAAATGGTTACTTTGATATGTGGCCTGAATGATGGAGACAAAACAATCGTTATATCTTGTAATCAAACAATTTCACGTGAAGGTTCCGATTGTTGCAGGCGTTAAATGAGAAGTGGATTATGTTCGTACGATCTCTGTACTAGTATATACTAACTATTGCCCACAGCTGCGCTCGCATAACACTGGTTTTGTTTGATGAGTGATGGTGAAAAAGTAAGGTATTGTAAGTGCATTAATGTCAGCTCCTTCCACATGCCTGACTGATCGGGTAAACATATGGGCCCCCCGCCCCCGCAACCCCCAACTTACCCAACTCCCTTGCGGTACTCGCGGAGGGGCATGCGCAGCTATGTATCGGGCTACTGAAGTAGCTGAACATTATACAACAAATTATGTTTTTTTTTCACTCTGTCAGAGATCTTTTTCTTATTTTCTAAAGTAGCCTATATCTTCCACAGTGTTGAAGCTACCTCCACATCGTATCACATCGAAATCGGTTTAGTGCTTTATTCGTAAAAACGTAACAGACAGTTCCTTTCGCTTTTAATAATATTAGTATGGAAGCATGCACTAAATACATTGAGAGTTGCATAAACGTTGTAGTCATTAAGTTGAATAGTATTACGTAGATGAACCAACAAAAGCATTGTCACAAATATGACGAAGTTCTAATGTCGAAAAGTAAATAGCTTTTCAAGAGAGGGAATATTTTCCCCTAATACACATTATATTCTTCAAATCAATAAATATCTTGTACTATACACTTCCTAAGGAAGCCTGTGTTTCTTTCTTGAGTTTCAGGATCTCTCTATTCCAAATTTCATCGAAATCGGTTAAGTGGCTTAATAGCGAAAAATGTAACAGGCAGAGTTACTTTCGCATTTATAATATCAGTTCATATATATATGGTTATATCTTGTAATCAAACAATATCATGTGAAGGTTCCGATTGTTGCAGGAGTTAAATAATGAGAAGTGGATTATATTCGTACGGTCTCTGTTCGAGGATAGACTAACTATTGCCCACAGCTGCACTCGCATATTAGTAGTATTATACAGTATATATATATATATATATATGTATATATATATATATATATATAAATACACATACTTCGTGGTCTCACTACTTGATTAATGGTTATTGTTAGTGTCCATTAGATCCTGTATTAGCTTACTTTGTAATTTTTGGGAAGGACGTCCTGTAAGTCTGAACTGGCTGTACTGATGCACCCAGAGTCAGTTAATTATATATATATATATATATATATATATATATATATATATATATATATATATATTCAATAGTTATATCTTGTAATCAAACAATTTCACGTGAAGGTTCCGATTGTTGCAGGCGTTAAGTGAGAAGTGGATTATGTTCGTACGATCTCTGTACTAGTATTACTAACTATTGCCCACAGCTGCGCTCGGATAACACTAGTTTTGTTTGATGAGTGATGGTGAAAAAGTAAGGTATTGTAAGTGCATTAACGTCACATACTTCGTGGTCTCACTACTTGATTAATTTTTCCGATTATATATATGTAATTGACTCTGGGTGCATCAGTACAGCCAGTTCAGACTTACAGGACGTCCTTCCCAAAAATTACCAAGTGAGCTATAACAGGATCTAATGGACACTAACGATAACCATTAATCAAGTAGTGAGACCACGAAGTATATGCATTTTAGATTAACACTCTAGCTTTAAAATTCACTGGTATGAATAAAGAATTACAGAGGTTGAATCATCCTTGGCTAGGGTCTTCACACAGGAAACAACCTAAAACGTTTATGATGTGATGAAGAGAGATAATTTACATTGAAGGTATCTGAAATGAACGAGTACATTACGCTGCATATGTAAAATATCTTTATACACTGAATGTCGCTGTTGCAAACTTTTATCCAAGCAGAGCCGCGGAAGATGAATAAAAAAACACAGCATTCGTCAATTCTTAGGAGATACTGCATGACATTTTGCGCGGATGATGAAACGTAGATCCGAGCTATAATCAAAAGATGGACAAACGCTTGTAGTGCACCAGAGATGCGAAGATGATTTTTTCGAGTAAGAATGTGGCTGCTTGGATTTGGGATACTCACGAAATAATTCTTCTATAATATTCGGAGAAAAGGAGAACCATTATATTACCTACTGTAATTAATTGCAAAAACGCTTGCACTAGGATCCGAATACGACTAAATTATTTGGTAAAAATTGAAATATTGCATATTGCAAGTGATAATAGTTGCAAGAGACTACGTTGAACAACACATTTAAAGGACCACTTTTTGGAAACCCTGTGATTGTCCCCTAATTGCGGCGCATGTCTGAAATTTGTCTCAAAGATGCCTGCAAACTTACTCTGCAATGAAAAACAGAAGTTAAAAACAAATGAAGTATTCACATTAAACCAGATGGCAGTTATAAGAGTCGAGGGACATGAAAGGGAAGCAGTGGTTGGGAAGGGAGTGAGACAGGGTTGTAGCCTCTCCCCGATGTTATTCAATCTGTATATTGAGCAAGCAGTAAAGGAAACAAAAGAAAAATTCGGGGTAGGTATTAAAATACATGGAGAAGAAATAAAAACTTTGAGGTTCGCCGATGACATTGTAATTCTTTCAGAGACAGCAAAGGACTTGGAAGAGCAGTTGAACGGAATGGATGGTGTCTTGAAGGGAGGATGTAAGATAAACATCAACAAAAACAAAACGAGAATAATGGAATGTAGTCGAATTAAGTCGGGTGATGTTGAGGGTATTAGATTAGGAAATGAGACACTTAAAGTAGTAAAGGAGTTTTGCTATTTGGGGAGCAAAATAACTGATGATGGTCGAAGTAGAGAGGATATAAAATGTAGACTGGCAATGGCAAGGAAAGCGTTTCTGAAGAAGCGAAATTTGTTAACATCGAGTATAGATTTAAGTGTCAGGGAGTCATTTCTGAAAGTATTTGTATGGAGTGTAGCCATGTATGGAAGTGAAACATGGACAATAAATAGTTTGGACAAGAAGAGAATAGAAGCTTTCGAAATGTGGTGCTACAGAAGAATGCTGAAGATTAGATGGGTAGATCACATAACTAATGAGGAAGTATTGAATAGGATTGGGGAGAAGAGAAGTTTGTGGCACAACTTGACCAGAAGAAGGGATCGGTTGGTAGGACATGTTCTGAGGCATCAAGGGATCACCAATTTAGTATTGGAGGGCAGCGTGGAGGGTAAAAATCGTAGGGGGAGACCAAGAGATGAATACACTAAGCAGATTCAGAAGGATGTAGGTTGCAGTAGGTACTGGGAGATGAAGAAGCTTGCACAGGATAGAGTAGCATGGAGAGCTGCATCAAACCAGTCTCAGGACTGAAGACCACAACAACAACAACAACATTATTCCTACTAATGGTGCTACTATACGTGATGAGAACCGCTTCCTTGCGAAACTGGCAACTTGTTTACCGGTATTGAAATAATACCCGGTAATATGTTATTTGTCTTTTGCACTTTGTCAGTTAGTACAGGGACGGTTAGTGCTGATTGAGGATGACGCAGGAATTGACGTCCGGTGATGTTCCATATGTGCTGGACTGGAGACAGGTGTGGTGCTCATGCAGGTCAAGAGACCATGTCTTGCTCTGTTGAACATGATGGATTACAACAGCGGTATATGGGTGAGTGTTATGCTATTCGGAACACTCCCTGCAGTGCTGTTGATGGCAGCATAACAGATCAAAGCACCAGACTGACAAACAAATCTGCTGTGAGTATACGTAGGATAAACACCAGAGTGCTCCTGCTGTCATTCGAAATCGCACCTCTCACCATGACTACAGGTCTAGGTCTAGCTCGCAGACAGGTTGGTTGCTGGTCCTCAACTGACCTCCTCAATGCCATCACTGTCACCGAGGCAGAACAGACTTACATTAGAAAACACGACAGACCTCCACCCTGCCTTCCAATGGGCTCCCGTTTGACACTGCTGAAGTCGCAAATGGCGGTGGTTTGGGGTCAACGGAACGCGTGCTAGAGGGCGTCTGGCTCGGAGCTGTTCTTGAAGTAATTGATTTGTAACAGTTAGTTGTGTATGGTGCCAACTGCTGCTCTGATTGTTAGTGCAGATGCAGTACGATGGGCCAGATCCTTACACCGAACACGAAGGTAGTGTCACGTGACCGTCCAGAGCCCGTTCTTTTTCCAACCGCACATTCTCGTGACCACCAATGCCAACAATAATGAACAACGACTACATTCTTGCCAAGTCGTTCCGCAGCGTCACAGAAGCAACATCTAGCTTCTCGCAACCTTATTACACGATCTCGTTCAAACTCAATGAAGTAATCATAATGCCATCTTTGTCGCCTTAAAGTCTTGACTAACATAAACTCAGTACGTCCAATCTCAATAACGCTCACGACCGCTACAGCGTGTGTTTAAACCAATTCTGATTTGCATACTCATAGTGGCGCCACTAGCACCACTGGCATACGTCTGGCGTAATATCTGAATATACGTCAACTTTCAGATGCAGAAGCACACCTACCAACATTCGTTTATGTCGCACAGCTCCTTCTTGGTGCTGCGATTTCTTTTCCGTTAGTGTATGAGGGGAGAAATTATACTGAAGTGACAGAAGTCACTGCGTACCTCTTAATATCGCGTCGGCCTCCTTTTCCCCAGCACGGGTAGTTTGACTTGGTATGGAGTCAACAAGCCGTTGGAATTCCCTTGTAGAAATATTGAGCGATGCTTCTTCTGCAGCCGCCCATAATTGCGAAAATGTTGCAGAAATTTGTGCACAGGTCGACTTCTCGATTACATCCCATAAATGTTTGATGGGTGGCCAAATCATTGTCTAGAAATGTCCGCCGGCCGCTGTGGCCGAGCGGTTCTAGATGCTTCAGTCCGGAACCACTCTGCTGCCACGGTCGCAGGTTCGAATGCTACCTCGGGCATCGATGTGTGTGATGTCCTTAGGTGACTTAGGTTTACGTAGTTCTATGTCTAGGGGACTGATGACCTCAGATGTTAAGTCCCATAGTGCTTACAGCCATTTGAACCATTCTGAAATGTCCAAAATGTTTTTCAGACCAGTCGCGGACAATTGTGGTCCGGTGACAAAGCGAATTGTCATTCATAAAAATTCCATCGATGTTTGGGAACATGAATTCCACGAATGGCTGCGAATGGTCTCCAAGCAGCCGAACATAATCATTTACACTCAATGTTCGGTTCAGTTGGACGAGACTACCCAGTCAAATCCATGTAAATACAGCCTACTCCATTATGGAGAGACCACCGGCTTGCACAGTGCCTTGTTGACAACTTGAGTGCCGCGCGGAGTGGCCGTGCGGTTTGAGGCGCCATGTCACTGACTGCGCGGTCTCTCCCGCCAGAGGTTCGAGTCCTCTCTCGGGCATGGGTGTGTGTGTTGTCCTTAGAATAAGTTAGTTTAAAGTAGTGTGTAAGTGTAGGGACCGATTACCTCAGCAGTTTGGTCCCTTAGGAATTCACACACATTTGAACATTTGACAACTTGAGTCCGTGGTGTCATGGGGTCTGTGCCACCCTCGAACCTTACCATCAGCTCTTACCAACTGAAATCGGGGCTCGGCTGACCAGGCTACGGTTTTCTAGTCTTCTAGGGACAAACCGATATGGTCTCTAGCTCAGCAGAGGCGCTGCAGGCGATGTGGTGCTGTTGGCAAAGACACACGCGTCAGTCGTCTGCTGCCATAACGCATTAACGCCAAATTTCGCCGCACTCCTCTAACCGATACGTTCGGCGTACGTCTCACATTAATTTCTGCTCTCGTTTCACGCAGTATTGCTTGTCTGTTAGCACTGAAAATACTACAGAAAGGCGGCTATTCTCTGCCATTAAGAGAAGGGCGTCAGCCACTGCAATGTCCGTGGTGACAGGCAATGCCTCAAATTTGCTATTCTCGCTGCACTCTTGACACTTTGGATCTCGGAATACTAACTTACCTAACGATTTCCGAAACAGAATGTCCCATGCGTCTACCCCAACTATCATTTCGCGTTCAAAGTTTGTTGATTCCCGTGTTGGGGCCATAATCACATCGGAAACCTTTTCATATGAGTCATATGAGTACAAATGACAGCTCCGCCAAAGCATTGTCCTTTTATATCTTACGTACGCGACACTACCGCCATCTGTATATGTGAATATCGCTATCCCATGATTTTTATCGCCTCAGTGAAAGTATTCTGTCAGAGTGAGTAAAATTAAAGAGGTCCAGTAGGGGGAACTAAGTAAGGAATAATATCCATGCAGGGTAAGGTAAATGAAAGAGGTCTATAATGAAAGAGGTCTATTGCTAATTATATAAGGATATGTGGGGAGAAACTGTGTAAACTCTTTGTGTCTACTCATGACTCTACAAAAGCGTCGTCAGACGCCTGCGAATCAATGATAGATAGGAAACAATGTCCCTCAAATATATTTACGGCTGATAGCCATGACTAATTTATATTCAAGTGACATAGTATTAATTAACTACCGAAGACGACTTCGACTACAATACATTTATTTTACAAGGAACTACACAATTGGAAAAAAAACTGAAAATGGCGAATCTCTTCGTTCAAAAATAACAAGAAAGAAATGTAGTATTAAACTGAGTTGCAAGTAATGTGTGGATAGAAAGTCGGCAAGGTACTGGGCAATACAGTATAAAAGAGCGCTATTGCGATCTAATCGACTTTTAACCGATGTAGCAGAAATAACTGCGAAATTATACATTCAACAGAATTGAAACGTGCACCGGGAAATTTAACGAGCAAGTCCTGGGAACTCAACGTTCACTGTAACAAACGTTGTGTCCCAAATTGCGAAAGTACTGAAATAACGAATAAAGAATCATGACTACAGCTATGAAACGACTCTAATTTGATCTTAAGGTACTTAAGCTTCACACGATGCCGATATAAGTTAAATCCTAACTCTGCAGTTAGAATAGTCACCATTCTGTCTGCCGCCTTGGATCTCGAAAGAAGATCAACTGGCTCTCCATCGATCTCGGAACGAGGAACGGGCTGCTCTCCGCCGATCTCCAGAACAGCATATTCTACCGCTCTCCAAAATGGAATGCTCTCTCCGTTGCTCTCGGGAACCGAAAGTACTGGCTATCGCTCTCCGAAACATTGTTTTCATATTCATCGTTTCTCTCGCTCTGGCGTCTTGCCAAAAATAATTGTGCCACACTCATCAACCAACCAGGGGTGCAGGACTTCTGCTGATTTGTTTGACGCATCGAAAGGGAGAAAGTTTTCCACATAATTCCTCTCCTCTAATCTAATGGATCTCAGGGAAAACTGCGCCACATGTTAACGACAAATGAGATCTCTGGTTATGGTGTTAATCTAAGACACATGAGCAAATGCTCGTTTCTGCTCCTATCATCCTGAATAATATCGACCATTGAGAAGCCATCTACTGGCTCTATAAGCCCAACACAGCAGCAGGTTAGACAGCAAGTTTTCTTCTGACACGGACGATGGAGGTAATCGTTCAAAGCTCCAGTTGAATCGACGCGGCTAGAAGCCCGAGAATGTTCCATACAAACGATGCTGTTGCGAAAGACTCCGCTCTTTCATAACTTTCCCCTATCGCTCCCTCTAATCCCATGGAAGTTATTCCCTAGTGTGTTAACAAATGCCCCTTCGTCCTGTCCCTTCTCCTTAACAGTGTTTCCCAGATATTCCTTCCCAGAACCTCCTCATTCCTTACCTTATCAGTCCACTTAGTTTTCAACATTCATTTGTAGCATCACATCTCAAATGCTTCGATTCTCTTCTGTTCCGATTTTACCACAGACGGTGTTTCACTGCCACACAGTGCTGTGCTCAAAACGCACATTCTCAGAAATTTCTTCCTCGAATTAAGGCCTATTTTTGATAGTAATAGACATCTATTGACCAGGAACGCCCCTTTAACCAATGCTAGACTACGTTTGATGTTCTCCTTGCTTCGTACGCCATTGGTAATTTTGCTGCCTAGGTAGTAGAATTCCTTAACTTCACCTATTTCGTGACCATCAATCCTGATAATTTCCTTGCTGTTCTCATTTCTGCTGCTTCATTACTTTCATCTTCCTTCTATTTACTCTCAGTCATATTCTGTACTCAGTAGACTATTCATTCCATTCAACAGATTTGTAATTCTTCTTCACTTTCACTCATGATAGCAATGTCATCAACGAATCGTAGCACTGATATACTTTCACCTTGAACTTTCATTCCACTCTTCAAGCTTTCTTTTGTTTCTGTCATTGTTTCCTTGATGTAGAGTTTGAACAGTAGGGGGAAAGACTACGTCGCTGTCGTACATCCTTTTTACTCCGAGCACTTCGTTCTTGGTCTTTCAATTTTAGTGGTTCCCTCTTGGCTCTTTTACATATATTATATTGCCCGTCTTTCCCTACAGCTTACCCAAATTTTGCTCAGAAATTCGAACATTTTACACCAGACTGTCTTCGTCGAACGATTTTCCAGGTCGACAAATCGTATGAACCCGTCTTGATTCTTCTTTAGTTTTGCTTCCATTATCGACCGCAACGTCAAAACTGCCTTCCTGGAGTCTTTACCTTTCATAAAGCCAAACTGATCGTCATCTAACACATCCTCAATTTTACTTTCCATTCTTTTGCATATTATTCGTATCAGCAACTTGGATGCATGAACTGTTAAGCTAATTGTGCTCTAATTCTCGCACTTGTCAACTTTTGCAGTCTTCCTAACTGTGTGGATGATATTTTTCCGAAAATCAGATGGTATGTCGCCAGACTCATACATTCTGCACACGAACGTGAATAGTTGAATAGTTGTTTCGTTGCCTCTTCCCCCAATGATTTTAGAAGTTCTGATTGAATGTTATCCATCCCTTCTGCCTTATTTGATCCTAAGTCCTCCAAAGCTGTCTTCAATTCTGATTCTAATACTGGATGCCCTGTTTCTTCTTCTATCGCATCAGACAAATCTTCCCCTCACAGAGGCCTTAAATGTACTCTTTCCATGTATCCTTTCTCTTCTCTGCATTTAATAGTGGAATTCTCGTTGCACTCTTTACGTTACCACCCTTGCTTTTAACTCCACCGAAGGTTGTCTCGACCTTCCTGTATGCTGAATCAGTTCTTCAGACATTCTTTTTCGATTTCTTCACGTTTTTATGCAGCCATTTCGTCTTAGGCTCCCTGCACTTCCTATTTATTTCACTCCTCAGCGACTTGTATTTGTGCATCCCTGAATTTCCCGAACATTTTGTACTTAATTCTTTATTCATGAACTGATATACGAAGGTTGCCCGCAAAGTAATGCACCGCTTTTTTTTTCTCAGCCAAAAACAATGCTACGAATGCGAAACGTTACGTATATATTATTTGGACTGAGCGCGCAAAGTTTCCGTCGCTTCCAACAGATACCTAGCTGCAGGACAGTTTCATACTGGCGTGTGTAGGTGATGTACGCTACAAGCAACGTGTCTTCATTGAATTTCTCACTGCAGAGAGAGAAACTGTGGGGATTATTCACAAACGCTTGAGCAAAGTCTATGGAGACTCTGCTGTCAACAGAAGTACAGTTAGCCCTGGGCACGGAGGGGGAGGTCATCAGAAGGCGGTTAGGCGAAGCTCCACGATTTGCAGCGGTCGGGGAGACCATCCACGACTGTCACACCTGACCTAGCCCCCTCGGACTTCCGCTTGTTTGGGCCAATGAAAGATGCCATATGTGGAAGACATTCTGTGGACGCTAAGGAGGTGATTCACACAGTGAATCATTAGCTCCGCCACCAGGACAAGGATTGGTACCGAGAGGGCATACGCGCCCTTGTTTCACGCTGGAGGAAGGTCATATAACGGTATGGAGATTACGTGGAAAAACACGGTGTGTAGATGAAACGCCATTCTTTCGTGTGCGTAATTCTCATTACGCCCAATAAAGAATTCTTGAAGAAAAAATGCGGTGCATTGCTTTCTGGGCAACCCTCATATTTCTTATAGTACATATCGTTTCTTCGCAGTTACCTTGTTTGTACCTGTGTTTTACTTTCCAACTTCTCTGTTTGCTCTTTGTAACGACGTCCATTCCTCTTCAACAGTACCGCCCACTGAGCTATTCCTTATTGCTGTATCTATAGCGTTTGAGAACTTCAAGCGTAATTCGCTATCCTTAGTACTTCCATATCCCATTTCTTTGCGCGTGGTTTCTTCCCTACTAATCTCTTAAACTTCAGCCTAATCTTCATCACTACTACATTCTGATCTGAGTCTACATCTTGTCCTGGATACACCTTACAATCCAGTACCTGATTTCGGAAATTCTTTTTAATCATGATGTAATCTAACTGAATTCTTCCCTGTCACCTGGACTTTACCAAGTATACCTCCTCCTCTTGTGATTCCTAAACTGAGTATTCGCTATTACTAGCTGAAATTTTTTACAGAACTCAATTAGTCTCTCTCATTCGTTGCCCAAGCCCATATTTTCCTGTAACCTTTTCTTTTACTCCTTCCCGTACAACTTTACCCCAGTCCCCCATGACTGTCAGGTTTTCATCCCCCTTTATATACTGTATTACCCTTCAGTATCCTCACACACTTTCTCTCTCTCTCTTCATCTTCAGCTTGCGACGTCGGCTTGTATACCTGAACTATGATTGTCGGTGCTGGTTTCCTGTCAATTCTGATAAGAATAACCCTATCACTGAAGTGTTCACAGTAACATACTCTGTGCCCTATCTTACTATTCATAACCAATCCTACTCCCTTTATACGATTTTCTGCGGCTGTTGATATTACTCTGTATTCATCTGACCAGAAATCATTGTCTTCTTTCCACTTTACTTCACTGACCCCTCCTATATCTAGATTGAGCCTTTTCATTTCCATTTTCAGGTTTTCTTGTTTCCCTATCACGTTCAAGCTTCTGACGTTCCACTCCCGACTTGTAGGACGTTATTCTTTCGTTGATTATTCAGTCGTCGTCTCTTGGTCACCTCCCCCTTGGCGGTCTCGTCCCGGAAATCCGAATGGGGGACTATTCCGGAATCTTTTGGCAATGGAGAGATCATCACGACACTTTTTTCCATTACAGGACGCATGGCCTGTGTCTTTAATGCAGTGGTTTCCATTGCCTTCTGCATCCTCGTGCCGTTGATCATCGCTGATTCTTCCGCCTTTAGGGACAATTTCCCAATCCAAGGACACCTGAACCTCTGTCCACCCCTCTCCCCTCCCCCCCCCCCCCCCCCTTTTGCAGTATGAGGGTGACTTCTTATGACGGAAGCCTTCGACCTTCAATGCTGATTATTAATCAAAATTTAAGCGGTTGTGGGTTTGGAACCCAGGACTGAGGATGTTTCGATTACTAATCAAAGACACTACCCACTTTTTTCTTCTTTTTTCCTTTTGAAAGGGACCTTCCCGGCGCCCAAAGAGAAGGGTGGGAGCAAAGTGGGCACGGGTCGCAACTAGAGTGCTGCAACGCTCAGTGTTTGACCGGTCACGGCTCGCCTGTTGACTGGGGGACCGAGCCGCTCTTGTCCGGCCCCACACGACTCGGCTCGGTCTCGTACTCGCCCCATGTCTGTTGTCCGGATTCCGGACACGCGGATAACCGAGCAGACCGGTCACCGCTGACGTCTCACCTCGCACCGCCCCGGCTCGCTGCACTGTACTGTACTGTACAAATCCAACGACTCTCTCTCTCTCTTTTAATACAAAAGTAACATTTCCAAGAACGGGTACGTGACACAGCTAAATTCATAAAGCACCTGAAAAGTAAAATATTTCAATAGAATCGCGGATAGAAGACGAGTCTCATTTCCAAACAAAAGAGATATTTTTCCTTTCATTTATAGGAAACATTAAATAAGTGCTTTCCCTGTAATCTAGAAGACAACCATCTTCATAAAGAAAGCATACAAAGAACGTTAAACATTTACAGACGTAATTTGTCATACGTTTCAATTGTTTGCAACATAAACAAAATTATAGTTATTGTTGATCAGCAGGAAATCACTAACGCGTTCCGGATTTAATTGGCTGCGGCAATTTGGTAGTAACATGCCGGCTTTACTAAAGCACCTTTCACTAGGTGCGTTTTTTGCTGGGATACATAAAATACGTCTTGCAACTGCAGCCAAACCTGGCAGATCTGTTTCATGTCTGCTCCACCACTTTAAGATATCATAATCTCCGGGGTGCATTAAAATGTACAGATCTACTTCATCTGCTGCGGATGATCTGTTGTTCCTCCATTCCTTGAAACGAGCTCTCTTTCTGGGTGGTGATGACACAGTACTTGAAGGATTTATGATAATAAACAAAAGAGACAAGTAATACAGAACCGATATGGAAATCATCGAAACATTCCCGTAAGAGACCGTTGACCTCGCTGTTTGGTCTCTCCCCCCAGACAACCCGACCCCCGTTCCCATAAAAACGAGATGTTTTACGTTAATGAAATATTATACGAGTCACAACATTCCCGTTTCTCTATAATACACTTTCCACTAACTATGCAAAAACGATTATGTTAATGATTGAATGTTGTACCTGCGTACGTAGCACACATTTGTCGCACATTGTTAAGAATTTCCTGATTTTCACTTATTTCAAGCATATTAAGATAACGGAAGGACGGCCAAAGAAACGATCTTTGTGGGGTTTCTTGCAACTGTGTTTCTTTAAATGAGTGGTTTCCGACTGGAAAAACAATAAAGTGGAGCAGTTTATGGACGATACGTACCCAGTAGACGCAATGTTTGCATCTACAACCAACAGAAATGTACTCCATACTTGGCTTTTTAGACTTTCCCGTTTCTTTAATGTGTAAACATTGGTTTCAATCTTCCGTCTTACTACACTGGCTTCCTCGCGCTGCGTGATTACAGAGACACACCACAAATAAGAAGCCCGTACTGGCTGCAGTGTCACACGGATAATAACACGTGTAATGTGCTACGTATTCGGTCACGGCTTCTATGCTCGGTCACAAGAATTAGTGCGGGTAGCCTATCCAGTTAGGGTGTGCTCGCCCCACCTCGTATTTTGTGCTCGCTTACTCGGCATGCAGGACTCTAGTCGCAACCTCGGCCCTGGCCACCATGTCCCGTTCCCACCATCCAGGAACCTAGGAAAGCGTTGGGAACGTGAAGCAGAGGTACAACGAACATCGTTTATTTATTTATGCCTCCTTTCGTTCTTTTTTATTTTTATTTATGGATTTTTGTCATTAATACCACCAAGAATATCAGCAAACCGGCGTCACGCGGGCAGGAGAGCGCAGCACGTCATACTAATTAGGACTATCAACGTATAGTTTTTCCGAAAGAACATTCCGATTACCAGTGAGTATATCGGTTCTAAGTGTGGAATTCTCCATGACAGGATCACCCCAACTCTGGTGTGGGTTAAGGAAGACATTGCAGATGAAATTGGAGAAAAATTTTCTCAATTTTTTTGTTGCGGGCACCTGCACAATGGCGTTCATTAAGGACCTGCCAAAAGCAAGGATACTTTTCTCGCCATCAGCAAACTAGTAGTGTGCTGCGTGTCTACAAATCCACCTCACAGAGTTCGTTTTCGCTTGAGGGAAGTATCCCGCGTCCGGAAAGAGGAGCAGCTGCGTATGTATCCGATGAGGAGTCGTACGGGTAATTAGGAACAACGTCTTACGCACCAGGAACCAGACACCTCTCGCTGAACTGCACTCCACGCGGTGCTCGTCCGTGTCCGTAACATCACAGTCGACCCACAGCGAGGTGTCTGCGAGGTGTACCCTGTGAAGTCGTGACCGGCATAATTGCTTCCCATTGACAGTAAGGAACCATGCAGATTGGACATGAGTGTCAAGGTAAGGAACGCCCTCCCATCTCCGATCGGCACTCAGGGTCGACATGGGGAAGCTTCCCCTCAACCACGCTCGGTGACTTGTGCTGCTGAAGGAAGCCATAGATCGCCTTCGTGGATGTCAATTGCGTCGGCAGTATCGGTGCACGGACGTAGTTCAGTTCAAGGAAAATGTGGCGGAAGTTATAGAAGAACGGCGGGATTTCCGAAAGTTGGATAGGTGCGCAAGGGCCTCCTGCAGTAGGCTGGTAAGGCTCGTAGGACTACGGCGCCACAGCGTCGTGTGAGAGCCAATGAAAAGGACTTCCGCCATGTCAGGCATGTGATAGAGATGTAAACCACCACTGCACCGCGGGAGGGTGAGGGTTTCGTACCTTATCTTGAACAGCAAGCCGTGACAAACGAACGAACTCAATGGCGCTAGCATGAGGCGGGCCACGGATGTCGGAATAGACGTGTCTGTGCCAAGTGAGGGATACGTGACGCCAAATACACCTTTACGTACTGTGTGCGATGCAGAAGATCGAGTGCTCGTAAACGGTGATCTAAGAACCCAACTCGTAGTTGGGAAAGTAGATATCGGTAGTTGAGGGCAACTGTCCGCCGCAGATCGCCTGCGAAATCGAATCCTAAGCATCGGAGAGTATCAGCTACATGCAAAGGAGCAGCACTGTCAGCAGGAAGTCCCACACCTATAGCCATGGCGCTCGATTTGCGGACGTTAAGGCAGCTACCAGAAGCTTTGCCCTAGGTGGTAACCCATGCCAGTGGCTCCCTGACCTCAGCAACGCTACGAGGAACGATGACGAGTTCGTCTGCATATGCAGTGCAGCTGATTGCATGGTCACCGAGAGACATCCCAGAGAGGCGTTGACGGGTGCCACATAGCAAAGGTTCCATGACGAATGCATACAACAGTGTAGAGAGTGGGCAGCCTTGACGCACTGATCGACGTATCGAAGTGGGAGGAGTAAGACGGCAATTGTAGAATACATGAGACGTAGCCCTACGAAGGGGACACATTACGACATAGGATCCCAGGGATTCCCAACAACCCTTGTGAGTGCGGAAACACTTACGTCGGTCAGCCCATCATCACTCTTTCCGACTGTTGTGCAGAGCGTCGAAGGCATATTAAAAATCGAGAACTGGAGAAATCTGTTACCTCACAAACGAACATAAAATACCGTTTGACGAAACAAAAGTTTTGTCACAGGCTCCTACGTACTGTGACTATGTGATTAAAAAGGCTGCAGAAATGAGCATGTGTGGGAAAATTTTCAACCGTGACAGCAGATATGATCTAAGCGGTACATGTAAGCGAGATCGCTTACATGTTGACATCAACTGTTGTTAAGTCGTCCCACTTCCTGTAATAATGGAATTGATTTCGACCTCCGAATGTGAGCGGAACTCATACGATAGGCCAGTGCGTAGGCAGGGGACTGGCCACGAGTCCTGCAACGTCCGCACAGTACCGATATCTCCCCGTAAGAGAGACAACGAAGAAACAGATAGGAAAAGAGCGGGCAACATGTCTGACTGCCGTGTAGAGGACGCTTCTTCAGTCCCCGGTACAGGTCGGTAATTTTTCCTTGATGAGAGGAGTGGAACGGGCTGCAGTCAGTCTCGTGAGGCCATCTGAGCAGCTACTTGAGTTGGAAGTAGCGGCTGGCCACAGCCGGCGGAGCGGTGTGCTGATGTGCTGACGCTGCCTACCGCATCCAAATAACGCTGTGAGGCAATCGATCACACAGCGGCCACTCGTCATCGGATGGCATTCTGTGCCTGGTCAGGGGGCTCAGTTTCCTTTATTAGAAAATTTGCCACAACAAGTGAAGGTGCAAAATCTGCAGCAAAAATAAATTGAAGACAAAAGAAGTTTTTAGCTGGCGGTGGAAATCAATTTAGTAACGAAATCTTTAACCGACCTCCACAATTTGATTGTGTATTAAAGGCCTACAGTTCCGATCATACCACTAAATCTATCACACACAGAGATGAAATACGAATAACGGATTCGCATTCATTCGCCACTGTTACGACTGTATCCCATGACAGTCGGCTCCCTGTGAAAGTGGTAGGCCTAATTTTTGTATGTCAATAATCCACAGCAATGTATCACTTTGATGTGTTCTGTGATACCTTTAAAATGTCTGCGTACTAATTCTGTAAAAGCAGAAAATCGATTGTTCTACTTAATAGCACATCATCAGGACAATCGAGGCATTTTCGAGGAGTTAACCCTCTGATGTATTCTGCTACCAGTCGTCAAGCGTGTAACAGTCTTCAGGATAGCCAATTTCACAGTTGTAGTACATCTTTGTTTGCACAAAGCGTATCCACAGTCTGGAGTCTTTAGTTTGTAACTGCTGAACTCATTTGTAGTGACTGCATTAGGCAGTTCTAGGGCAGAGATGTTAGTTAACCGCAACCTCAGCTAATATCGTAACCTGTGCCGAGGCGGTTACAGCGGTGCCGTATACTCTGCGCTGCCCTGGTGCTCCGCCTCTTAATGGTCACTGCCGCGCCGTTCTATTACTCTGATACCTACACAACGCGGAAGAGCTCACGGCAGCCCACAACATACACACCCTACGTTAGCCACGAATGGAAGCGTCATATCTCTAGGGAGGGACAGAAATTTCATCATCCAGCTTGCACATCTGGTAGGATCTAACAGTTTCATGCTTATGTTGTAATCCGTAATATTTATGAGTGGCAGGTTCACTCCAGTGCATGTACAAGTCGTCGACTTCACACTCAGACACATGCACCAACATTCGTTTTACATATTTTGGAAGGGGAGCAATGTGTCAGCTATAATCTGAAAGTAGATCCAGTCGTGTGTTTGCAACGAGCGCTTTAGCAGGCTTCCTTGTTTGTAAGGTGAATGCCGTGATTGAAAATTCCCTCCAACTTATTCTCAGTTGGAATCTCCATTGTGCTTTACCCATCTACGTGGAGACAGACTGTAAAAAAATTAAAAACCGATAAAAACAGTCTCGATCGCGGTTTCAGATTTTTTTATTTGTTGGCAACCGGTTTCGGCCCTTTACTAGGACTGTCTTCCGAGGAAATGGGCGACACCGGTTGCCAACAAATACAAAATCTGAAACGCGATCGAAGCTGTTTTTATTGTAATATTTTATGCCGATCGCTCTGCTCCAGTCAAGAACGCTTTCTAAAATTTTGAAAAAAAAATTGGCTTTTGCAAGGAGCAGAGTTTATAAAATAGCTTGCCCTGGCTGCTAAGGTTGAAAGTCAAGCGTGAGAGAGGAAAGTATTTGGGAGTAAGGTGCGGTCAGCTTGTCTCAAGAAATAAGCTGTCTAGTGGAATCATAAATTGCTACATCAATGAATTTGTCTCTGTATTTGCACAGTCTCACACATAAACAAGGTGAAGTCCTATATTAAGAGAGGCATTGAAAATTACACTGATGTCCAAAACTAAAGCAACAAACGGAAATTTTGAAAGGGTGCGTTTATTTTGACTCGAAACAGTATAAACAGGTAAAACCCGTAAAGTAGAAACAATGTAAAGAATACAGAACGTAAACAGCTGCAATATGCGTAAGGTAACCGAAAATGTTCTTCGTTTTTTATTCCAGCCTAACCGATTTGTACAGAAATTCCACCAACTGCTTTATGTGCTGAGTATGGGGTATAGCCATGTCTGGCCGCAATAAAGGCCTGATAAAGACGGGGCATGCTGTGAATGATGTCATCAATAGCATGTTGGGACAATGGCGCCCATTCTTCCTGCGCAGCTCCTCGCAAGTGTTGGAGAGTGATTGGTGGATACTGACGTGATGCAACCCTTCTCCCTAGTGCATGCCAGACATGTTCTGTGGGATTCAAACGGAGAGAGCGAGCAGGCCACGCCATGCGTGCAATATCTTCCATCCCTAAGAAAACACCATGCTGCATGAAGTCGAGAATTATCGTCCTTCACTACGAAGTCTGGGCCCACAGCACCTCGCAACAACCGCACTTGAGGACCAAAGAGCTCGTCACGATAGCTCACAGCAGTTAAACTTCGCCTGTCACCCGTACAGCTTCATACCATTGGGAATCCTCTTCGATACCGGTATCTTTCCACAATGTTTGGGCCCCGAAACCGTGTTCCACTTTCCCTCCAGATGCGAATCCGCGGAGAGTCGCTTTCCAGACCAAATTGGGATTCATCTGTGAAAAGAATATAGGCCCGACTTTCAACCATGGCATGTTGATGACTCTACTCTAGACGTTTCCGTCTGTGAAGACGCGTCAGTCGTACACATACAGCAGTCTCCGCTGACAATAAAGGTCACACTGCCATCTATCATCTGTACACCGTTTGCCTCGATCAACACGTCCAGTTGATGCTGCGAGGTCAGATGCCAGTTGCACTAAGGCGGTACCGACATGCCCTTGCAGCCACATAACGGTCCTCCCTTTCTGATGTCCCCGTGCTCTGGTCTGCCCTGGTCTTTTGGGTACAGTTTCGATCTCTATAAACTGTCGACACATCCGAGAAACAACAGAACGATTCACATTAAGCCATCGGGCCACATCAGTTTGCAACCTGTTTCCATTCTTCCTATGCCCTCCAACGCCGAGAATCTGGTAGCCATCATCTCTGTGCCATACTGCACTATCTGTGACAGTGTACACATCGATTGTGGAGGTGGGAGTACCCGGTAAACACTGCCCCTTTTGATAGCTGCCCTGACATCACCGTTGGTGTGGTTGTCCGTTGACCGGAATACCATCTTCCATGCCGGACACGATTATACGGACATGCTTGTACATCTGGTACGACCAGAGTAAGGTGCGGTCAGGGCAAAGTCTCGAGCTTTCGACGGTTCCCGCCATCTGTTCAGAGTTTGTATGATTGTATCATGAATTAGACACAGGACGGGGAAATAGCGGTCTGTTGCTTGAATTGTGGACACCAGTACACGCATTCAGAGCCACGTCGTTTTAATGCTAATTGCGGTAACCTTGGAAATTATCTGGCGAAGGGAAAGAAAGATTGGAAAGGGAACATGTCTGAGTCGAAAGGACTTTGCGATCAGTTTCGCAGGCGATATCATTATTGGGGAAACCAGAGCTCACTTCGTAAATGAAAGCCTTTCGGTATATACTGGGGAATTCATGTTATAACGTTAATTTCTGACAGATCGAGAACAAACGCAATTAGGGCATCTATAACAAGAAAATAAAACATGATAGTACACTCCTGGAAATTGAAATAAGAACACCGTGAATTCATTGTCCCAGGAAGGAGAAACTTTATTGACACATTCCTGGGGTCAGATACATCACATGATCACACTGACAGAACCACAGGCACATAGACACAGACAACAGAGCATGCACAATGTCGGCACTAGTACAGTGTATATCCACCTTTCGCAGCAATGCAGGCTGCTATTCTCCCATGGAGACGATCGTAGAGATGCTGGATGTAGTCCTGTGGAACGGCTTGCCATGTCATTTCCACCTGGCGCCTCAGTTGGACCAGCGTTCGTGCTGGACGTGCAGACCGCGTGAGACGACGCTTCATCCAGTCCCAAACATGCTCAATGGGGGACAGATCCGGAGATCTTGCTGGCCAGGGTAGTTGACTTACACCTTCTAGAGCACGTTGGGTGGCACGGGATACATGCGGACGTGCATTGTCCTGTTGGAACAGCAAGTTCCCTTGCCGGTCTAGGAATGGTAGAACGATGGGTTCGATGACGGTTTGGATGTACCGTGCACTATTCAGTGTCCCCTCGACGATCACCAGTGGTGTACGGCCAGTGTAGGAGATCGCTCCCCACACCATGATGCCGGGTGTTGGCCCTGTGTGCCTCGGTCTTATGCAGTCCTGATTGTGGCGCTCACCTGCACGGCGCCAAACACACATACGACCATCATTGGCACCAAGGCAGAAGCGACTCTCATCGCTGAAGACGACACGTCTCCATTCGTCCCTCCATTCACGCCTGTCGCGACGCCACTGGAGGCGGGCTGCACGATGTTGGGGCGTGAGCGGAAGACGGCCTAACGGTGTACGGGACCGAAGCCCAGCTTCATGGAGACGATTGCGAATGGTCCTCGCCGATACCCCAGGAGCAACAGTGTCCCTAATTTGCTGGGAAGTGGCGGTGCGGTCCCCTACGGCACTGCGTAGGATCCTACGGTCTTGGCGTGCATCCGTGCGTCGCTGCGGTCCGGTCCCAGGTCGACGGGCACGTGCACCTTCCGCCGACCACTGGCGACAACATCGATGTACTGTGGAGACCTCACGCCCCACGTGTTGAGCAATTCGGCGGTACGTCCACCCGGCCTCCCGCATGCCCACTATACGCCCTCGCTCAAAGTCCGTCAACTGCACATACGGTTCACGTCCACGCTGTCGCGGCATGCTACCAGTGTTAAAGACTGCGATGGAGCTCCGTATGCCACGGCAAACTGGCTGACACTGACGGCGGCGGTGCACAAATGCTGCGCAGCTAGCGCCATTCGACGGCCAACACCGCGGTTCCTGGTGCGTCCGCTGTGCCGTGCGTGTGATCATTGCTTGTACAGCCCTCTCGCAGTGTCCGGAGCAAGTATGGTGGGTCTGACACACCGGTGTCAATGTGTTCTTTTTTCCATTTCCAGGAGTGTACTTTACCATAAACTCTCTCCATTATTTCCGTAGAAACAATAAAAAACAGTTCCATCTCTCTCTCTCTCTCTCTCTCTCTCTCTCTCTCTCTCACACACACACACACACACACACACACACCCACACACACACCAACTCACACACGCAATTAGAGTGGAATGTCTTAGGGATACAACAGACAAATTGTTTCGGATTGTGGCCATTGGTGAGTCGGTTCTCAACCTGACGGCCCAGTTCATGGCAGGAATGACTGCCTGAGAATACGACTGTGACGTCCACACTAGAAGCAAACAACTAAAGATAAATAAATTTAATGAAAATCTGTAGCTACGACTATTTAAAAAAAAAGTCAGTACTCCTTGGTACTCAGGTGTTAAACATATAGAGAGAAAGAAAACTATAATGAAATAATAAATGAAAAGCACCAGTTTGCTTTTGTTCTACAACATTACTTGTATTGTAAACCGGTTTTCGGCTTACAAGGCCATCTACAGACATTGATGTCTGAAGATGGCCTTGTAAGCCGAAAACTGGTTTACACTAAAAGTAATATTGTAGAACATAAGCAAACTGGTGCTTTTCATTTATTATAATGTTGTTCTACCAAGAACCGACGGAAGATTCTGTTAATACTATAATGAAATCATTAGATTCATTAATAATTAGAAAAAATTGTTCGAAAGTTATTTTTTCCTAGTCGCTAAAGAACACTTCCTACAAGTCTATTTGCTTGTCTTTAAAAAAGAGGACCATACGAACTTCCACCCATCGAACAGATTCATACTGGCATATTGTAGGGGTCACGACTAGAATTCAACATATGTAAACAAGAAGACTAAACTCTCAAACTTTTTCGAGAAGATCTAGTTTGAAAATTTTAGCCGTGCTTATAGACATTGTGTAGCCGCAAATATTGAATCAACCCACAGCCGAGCGAATAAGCGCGTAGTTTCCCACGTAAAACAACACATTTATTGCGACTGTGAAAATTATCGGTACGTAATGATTAATTTATTATTTACCTAATATTTATCCTGAAAAAAGGAAAAATACTTTTTTCGTAAGGAGATTGGAAATACCAAAAGGATGCATGAGAATTTCCTTTATTGTTATTGTAGGTACGTGACAAGTACAACATGCAACTTACGGAGTACTGCACGAATCGGGATGATACTGATTCTGAAAACATACGAACACTAATTATTGCGACATAGAGCACGTGTGATGATGCCGAATTTCTGCATGTTCATAGTTTTTCAATGTGTCTATTGAAAAACAAACTTGGTTTACATTCCCGGTTTACGTTTTCGATCCTCGCACAATTTAGCGGCGTACATCTACATCTACATCTACATCTATACTCCGCGAGCCACCTTACGGTGTGTGGCGGAGGGTACTTATTGTACCACTATCTGATCCCCCCTTCCCTGTTCCATTCACGAATTGTGCGTGGGAAGAACGACTGCTTGTAAGTCTCCGTATTTGCTCTAATTTCTCGGATCTTTTCGTTGTGATCATTACGCGAGATATATGTGGGCGGTAGTAATATGTTGCCCATCTCTTCCCGGAATGTGCTCTCTCGTAATTTCGATAATAAACCTCTCCGTATTGCGTAACGCCTTTCTTGAAGTGTCCGCCACTGGAGCTTGTTCAGCATCTCCGTAACGCTCTCGCGCTGACTAAATGTCCCCATGACGAATCGCGCTGCTTTTCGCTGGATCATGTCTATCTCTTCTATTAATCCAACCTGGTAAGGGTCCCATACTGATGAGCAATACTCAAGAATCGGACGAACAAGCGTTTTGTAAGCTACTTCTTTCGTCGATGAGTCACATTTTCTTAGAATTCTTCCTATGAATCTCAACCTGGCGCCTGCTTTTCCCACTATTTGTTTTATGTGATCATTCCACTTCAGATCGCTCCGGATAGTAACTCTTAAGTATTTTACGGTCGTTACCGCTTCCAATGATTTACCACCTATGGCATAATCGTACTGGAATGGATTTCTGCCCCTATGTATGCGCATTATATTACATTTATGTACGTTTAGGGAAAGCTGCCAGCTGTCGCACCATGCATTAATCCTCTGCAGGTCTTCCTGGAGTACGTACGAGTCTTCTGATGTTGCTACTTTCTTGTAGACAACCGTGTCATCTGCAAATAGCCTCACGGAGCTACCGATGTTGTCAACTAAGTCATTTATGTATATTGTAAACAATAAAGGTCCTATCACGCTTCCTTGCGGTACTCCCGAAATTACCTCTACATCTGCAGATTTTGAACCGTTAAGAATGACATGTGTTCTTTCTTCTAGGAAATCCTGAATCCAATCACAAACCTGGTCCGATATTCCGTAAGCTCGTATTTTTTTCACTAAACGTAAGTGCGGAACCGTATCAAATGCCTTCCTGAAGTCCAGGAATACGGCATCAATCTGCTCGCCAGTGTCTACGGCACTGTGAATTTCTTGGGCAAATAGGGCGAGCTGAGTTTCACATGATCTCTGTTTGCGGAATCCATGTTGGTTATGATGAAGGAGATTTGTATTATCTAAGAACGTCATAATACGAGAACACAAAACATGTTCCATTATTCTACAACAGATTGACGTAAGCGAAATAGGCCTATAATTATTCGCATCTGATTTATGACCCTTCTTGAAAATGGGAACGACCTGCGCTTTCTTCCAGTCGCTAGGTACTTTACGTTCTTCCAGCGATCTACGATAAATTGCTGATAGAAAGGGGGCAAGTTCTTTAGCATAATCACTGTAGAATCTTAAGGGTATCTCGTCTGGTCCGGATGCTTTTCCGCTACTAAGTGATAGCAGTTGTTTTTCAATTCCGATATCGTTTATTTCAATATTTTCCATTTTGGCGTCCGTGCGACGGCTGAAGTCAGGGACCGTGTTACGATTTTCCGCAGTGAAACAGTTTCGGAACACTGAATTCAGTATTTCTGCCTTTCTTCGGTCGTCCTCTGTTTCGGTGCCATCGTGGTCAACGAGTGACTGAATAGGGGATTTAGATCCGCTTACCGATTTTACATATGACCAAAACTTTTTAGGGTTCTTGTTTAGATTGTTTGCCAATGTTTTATGTTCGAATTCGTTGAATGCTTCTCTCATTGCTCTCTTTACGCTCTTTTTCGCTTCGTTCAGCTTTTCCTTATCAGCTATGATTCGACTACTCTTAAACCTATGATGAAGCTTTCTTTGTTTCCGTAGTACCTTTCGTACATGATTGTTATACCACGGTGGATCTTTCCCCTCGCTTTGGACCTTAGTCCGTACGAACTTATCTAAGGCGTACTGGACGATGTTTCTGAATTTTTTCCATTTTTGTTCCACATCCTCTTCCTCAGAAATGAACGTTTGATGGTGGTCACTCAGATATTCTGCGATTTGTGCCCTATCACTCTTGTTAAGCAAATATATTTTCCTTCCTTTCTTGGCATTTCTTATTACACTTGTAGTCATTGATGCAACCACTGACTTATGATCACTGATACCCTCTTCTACATTCACGGAGTCGAAAAGTTCCGGTCTATTTGTTGCTATGAGGTCTAAAACGTTAGCTTCACGAGTTGGTTCTCTAACTATCTGCTCGAAGTAATTCTCGGACAAGGCAGTCAGGATAATGTCACAAGAGTCTCTGTCCCTGGCTCCAGTTCTGATTGTGTGACTATCCCATTCTATACCTGGAAGATTGAAGTCTCCCCCTATTACAATAGTATGATCACGAAACTTCTTCACGACGTTCTGCAGGTTCTCTCTGAGGCGCTCAACTACTACGGTTGCTGATGCAGGTGGTCTATAGAAGCATCCGACTATCATATCTGACCCACCTTTGATACTTAGCTTAACCCAGATTATTTCACATTCGCATTCGCTAATAACTTCACTGGATATTATTGAATTCTTTACTGCTATAAATACTCCTCCACCATTGGCGTTTATCCTATCCTTGCGGTATATATTCCATTCTGTGTCTAGGATTTCGTTACTGTTCACTTCCGGTTTTAACCAACTTTCCGTTCCTAATACTATATGCGCACTATTTCCTTCAATAAGAGATACTAATTCAGGAACCTTGCCCTGGATACTCCTGCAGTTTACCAATATTACGTTAAATTTTCCTGTTTTTGGTCTCTGAGGACGGACGTTCTTTATCAACGATGATAATGTCCTCTCTGGTAAGCCGTCAGGTATTTTATCGTTTCGCCCAAGGGGGGGTCCCTCTAACCTAAAAAACCCCCGTGTGCACGCCACACGTACTCTGCTACCCTAGTAGCTGCTTCCGGTGTGTAGTGCACCACACATGTCCAAGCACGTCACCGAAATTTGGTACAGACGACTGATCGCTTATGATTGAATTTTTAGGTAGTCTTCCGTAGAAGTTATCTCTCTATTCTGTTCGATGATGTACACGCAGTTTTGTAGTCGTATTATAAGGTTCTTCGCCTGCCTGTAAAAATAAAGGCTGCTAAATTGCACTATCAGAGTACGTTTGGGAGGGACACTTTACGTTGGCAGAATAACGTGGAAATGAAAAAAAAAAAGCCGCTAGCCAGATTCGACCCATGGAGCTCGTGCTCATTGAACTAGCTGCCTACTCGCTCCGTTGCGGGCTCCGAAAATACACTGATGGAAAAAACTGTAACACAAAAAAAAAAAAAAATGCAGACTAGCAAAATTTCGAGAATACATTGTCTAGGAAACATATTTAATTGATTAATATTGCAACATCATAGGTTAATGTATGTGTGAGATAAGCCATTTCAAATGTGAAATGCTGGTACATTAATAACCATTGTAACTGCCAGAGTGTTGAATGCAAGCATGCAAACGTACAGGCATTGTGCTGCACTGGTGCCGGATGTCAGTTACTGGAGTGGAGTTCCATGCATGTTGCATGTGATCGGTCAATACGGGGCGATTAACGCTGTTAGTTGATGACGCTGGAGTTGGCGTCCGATTATGTTCCGTATGTGCTCGACTGGAGACACATCTGTTGATCGAGCAGGCCAATATAACCATGTTAACTCTCTGCGGAGCGTGTTGGGTTACAATAGCGGTATATGGGCGAGCGTTAACCTGTTGCATAACACTCCCTGGAATGCTCCTCATGAATGTCAGGTGAATCACTAGACTGAAGTACAGTTTTGTGGCCAGGGTGCTTGTGATAGCCATGAGAATGCTCCTGCTGTCATGCGAAATGGCACCCTAGACGGAAACGCAAGAGACCTCCACCCTGGCCTCCAATGAGCTCTTCCCGGACATCCCTGAACTCGCAGATGGCAGTCGTTTGGGGTCAGTGGGATGCACGCCACAGGGCGTCTGGTTCGAAGCTGTTCTTGAAATAACAGATTTGTAAAAGTTTGTTGTGTCTCTGTGGTGCCAACAGCTGCTCAAATTGCAGCTGCAGATGCAATACGATGGGCCAGAGCCATATGCCGAACACGATGATCTTCTCTCTCGGTAGTAGCACTTACCCGTCCAACTTCTCGCAGTCCTATTACACGACTTCTTTCAGACTCAGTGAAGTTTGATGGCAGTTTTGTCGCTATAAATGCATTCTTGACCAACTTCAACTCACCACATCCAGTCTACCCCCCTGCAGTGTCGGGGTCTAGAATGGACCTGTGGCCCTTCCTTGCCTGTCGTAAGAGGCGACTAATAAGTCCTTTTTTTATTGGGTCAAGTTTTTTACCTTTGTCTTCTGACTGTTCTTCGGACTTTTCAAGGTTTTTGCTCTTTTCACTTTTATTTTACACTTTTTCCCCTTACATTTTTGGGTTTCCTCTTTGGGTTTGACCTCTACTTTCCAAATTTTAGCGGGCCGTTTGGGGAACGACACTTTAATGTGGTACATTACCTTTCCACTGTGCGCTGTTACCTTTTGCATCTACCAGTCAAGTGGATCTACCTCTGCACCCGAAATCCAGCGCGGTAGTCAGTCCGTCGTGGTGGGATTGTCATGTACCCTCTCGGTGGTAGCCCCCTGACAACGCAGGGATCGCACTGCCAATGCCTGAGCTGTGACCTCCCCGTGTCAGCCAAGGAGTAGGTGTCTGTCCACTTTGGGATACCGGGACTCTGGACAGCGGCTACTGTGTCTGGTGGCCTTTGCCTTGGCGGGTTGGCGTCCATGGGGAGAGCTTTCGATTGGAGTAAGTGGCATCGGGGCGAATGATTCACAGTTAGACGTGTAAAGTAGCTATTTTTTGATGTTGTTGGATTTGTTTATATTTGTAAAGGCAAATGATACATCTGAAGAACTATGGTCAGAGAAGCAGTTGTTAGGCAACAGTGTCTGTGTCTGCGATGGCAGCACTATGATGATGTAGAACTTTTGACAGTCAGTAGTGGATAGCTGCAGTGTGCAGCAGGCGAGTTTCGTTGAGTGTACAGTGTCATGCAAGGACGCACTTTTAGATCTGTGTGAGTTGCAGATTTATGACGAGGAGGAATGATGACACAGAACAACGGTTGGATAGCACACGGACTTAAAAAAGTTTGAAATGAAGAAGGAGTTTGTTTTTATTTTTGTATACTTAAATTGTTGGTATACTTCACCCTTGTCACCGTCTGACTGATCTTCTTAATTTTTACTGTAAAGTGGAAGTTATTAGATTAATTGACTTTTGACACTAGTCTACAATTTTTTTTCGATTAGTTCCTTCCTGACTGAAATTTCAGAACATAAATGTAGAAACATGTGTTTCATTGGCGTTCAATATCAAGATTATGAAGCCAATTTCCCTGTATCAACTGTAGTTAGCTTTAAGCATTATTTTTTTAGTTGTTGCAGAGTCTTTCTGTGTTCCTGTTTCTGCCAGTACTTCATTTTGCAGGTGAGATTCATAATAAGTGATTGTTTCGTTTCCTTTGCGCGATGTAGGTTCTGTCAGTTTGTTTTACAAGGGCCATGTGTCAGTGCAGAAAATTTCGTGGGTTTCAGTTTACTTTCTTATACTGGTCGACATTACAGTTTTTTACATACAGTTACGTTTTTTTTTTTTCAAATAGTTCGCACTGACTAAATCTACTGAGCGTGAAATTATTGGTTCGCTTATTTATCTGCTTATGAATGAGATCGGGTTTCACACACAAAGAATTCTCTTCAATTTCATATAAGTAATGTGGCTTTGAGCTCAGTAGCACATTTAGGATGTCAGTTCGCATTTCTAGGTTTATGTTTACGATAACACACACACAGTTAAAGGCTGCTCACTTACAAACGGATTAGAGTTAATGGTGGCCGTGCCAACACGGCCGTCTCATCAGTTAGGAGTTCTTGGTTTATTCCAGCACTGACGGCAGCTCTTTCGCTCCAACGATGTCAATGCTTTTCGTTGAAAATATTGAAAATTGGTTTGAGGAGGTTGCGGAAATAGAGAAGAGGAGAAATGGATCTTTACTGATCAAAGCATCAGCGTCAACCAATCACTGGCACTTCAGGCCTGCGTCCTGTTAGGAGTCGCCATTTCTGCTCACAACAGATTCAGTAGAATTCAAGGTATCTTCCATCGGGACATAATGCTACAAACTGATGAAGAGCTGCATACTAATCTGGAGCGGCGAGGAGTCCATTTTGTTTGCCACGTACGGAAGGGACACAAGGACAATGGAATGGATACTGGAGCTTTTATCCTAACCTTTGACAGCAATATTTTACCTGAGAATGTTAAAGTCATGGATTACAGATGTGATGTCAGGCCTCCTCTGATGAGATGTTCTGGCGGGCGGAGTGGCCGCGCAGTTAGAGGCGCCATGACAGGAATTGCGTGGCCCTTCCCGTCGTAGGTTCGACTCCTCTTTCGGGCAGGGGTGTGTGTTGTCCTTAGCGTAAGTCAGTTTAAGTTAGTTTTAGTAGTGTGTAAGTCTAGGGACCGATGACCTCAGCAGTTTGGTCTCTCAGGAGTTCACACATTTTCTTTTCTTTTTTTTTGTTTTTTTTGATGAGATGTTAAAATGGCTCTGAGCACTATGGGACTTAACATCTGAGGTCATCAGTCCCCTATAACTTAGAACTACTTAAACCTAGCCGGCCGCAGTGGTCGAGCGGTTCTAGGCGCTACAGTCTGGAACCGCGCGACCGCTACGGTCGCAGGTTCGAATCCTGCCTCAGGCAAGGATGTTTGTGATGTCCTTAGGTTAGTTAGGTTTAAGTAGTTCTAAGTTCTAGGGGACTGATGACCTCAGAAGTTAAGTCCCGTAGTGCTCAGAGCCATTTGAACCATTACTTAAACCTAACTAACCTTAGGACATCACACAGATCCATGCCCGAGGCAGGATTCTAACTTGCAACCGTAGCGGTCGCGCGTTTCCAGACTGAAGCGCCTAGAACCGCTCGGCCACAACGGCCGGCTGATGAGATGTTTTAAGTGCCGAAAAATCGGTCACATCGTCTCCCGCTGTTCTAATGAGGCATGTGGACGATGTTCCACGAGCTCAGCCCTTGTGATAAGCCCCCTCAGTGTATCAACTGTCCGGAACAGTACCCTCCTCGTTCACCGCAACTGTCAGTGTTCAAGAGGGAGAAGAAAATTCCAAGAGTATAAAATGCTTGACCACCTGTCTTACCAAGATGCAAGGAAAAAGTTTGAAAGATTTCATCCGACTAATATGACCTCCAGTTTTGCGACTATCGTGTCACAGTCCACACCTCACACAGTGACAAGGTCTCGCACGACACCTCTTGACCCTGGTCGTCCTCCAGGGCCTACCAGGGGAGGAAACGTCAGCTCTCTCATCCCCTATACATATATCACCGGTGGTTCCCCGCCATCGGTGCGGACAGAGATGAATAGTCATCCTCTGACGTCAGGGATGAGAAAATCTGTTAATGTGACCCCTTCCCAAGACAATGGCCAGCAGCCACAGGCTGCGGCCTGAAGTAAAGTACGGTCCTCTTTTCTCCCGGAAGATAAGATGGGGAAATCTTCACAGAAATCGAAGTCTCAGAAGGATAAGAAGGACAAGCAAAAAGAGAAACTGCTTTCTGAGGCTTCGGATGTTCCGCTCCCCAGCCCTGCAGTGGTCGAGCCTATGCACAAGGGCGACGGATCGCGCAATCAGGTAAACCACGACCTGGTAGTAATCACACCCATCTTCAACAATTACGACATGCTAGAATAGATTGGGTCAGCAATTTCAATAAATCAGTAGAATGGAAAACCAGTCCAAGTTGCAAAGTTTTACTTTTTATTCATTCGATGACTAGTTTCGGGCAGAGATCCATTTTCAAATCATCCTACATGGTAGAAAACCGAATTTACACTCATGTCTTATTACCAAACTTTTAAGCATATGCCAAAAATACAGAACATATCGTTTCAAAACTTAAATAACATAGTCGAAAATCTCATTTCCGAATATGTCAAAAATGTACAAAGAACATTTACATTGCATACAGACAGCTGGCGGTTTACTCCTTCCGCTGTCTTAAGGAAACCTCGGGAAGGGGGCGCCCTGTCAGGATATAGGAAACTTATTCTGTTTATTAAAACAGACTCCAACCATCAAGATTACAACAATTCATACAATAATCGTACAAGTCAGCGATGAAATTAATACTTTTTGAAATGTTTATCAAAAGCAGCCAAATAAGATAAATCAGGGCTCGCCCAGAAAAATTTAAGTTCTCGTTTTTCCAGCCCGCCGTTCGAGAGTGGAACGGTAGAGACAGCTTGGAGATGGTTTATTGAACCCTCTGACAGGCAGTTTATTGTGATTAGCAGAGTAATCACGCAGATGTAGATTCCAAAGCACCTTTCGAGCTTTCAGGTCCATCACAGATCACTCAGTTCGTTTGGAATCGGCAGTGCGAAAAGCATTTGCGCATCGCCAACTCTGATTGCTGTGTTCTTTGACCTACAGAAAGCATACCATACCACCTGGCGACATGACATCCTATCTACATTGCATGAGTGAGGTTTTCGGGGCGTTTACCCATTTTATCCAAAATTTCCTGTACTTCAGAAATCAATATGTACAGGAAACTGGAGTCCCTCAGGGATCAGTTCTGAGCATAATGCTGTATACTATCTCCATCAATGATATCGTAAATGCAGTGGGCCCCGCAGTCTCTCCGTCACTGTATGTGGATGATCTTTGCCTTTGGCTCTGAGCACTATGGGACTCAACTTCTGAGGTCATTAGTGCCCTAGGACTTAGAACTAGTTAAACCTAACTAACCCAAGGACATCACACACATCCAAGTCCGAGGCAGGTTTCGAATCTGCGACCGTAGCGGTCTCGCGGTTCCAGACTGCAGCGCCTAGAACCGCACGGCCTCTTCGGCCTCTTTGCCTTTACTGTGCCTCTGTATCACTGCGCACTGCTGAGCGCCACCTTCAGGGCTTGTCTGCAGAGCCCATTACTGGACCCTGACTCACTGCTATCAATTTTCTCCTGCAAAATCTCGAGTTATGCATTTTTATCGGCTCCAGACTGTGAATCCGCACCCAGAAATTTATCTTCGTGACCAGTTACATGAAGTAATCGAAACTTTCAAATTCTTAGGTATTTCATTTGACCACAAGCTACCTTGGATGGCGCATGCCCGACAGCTCAAGGCCACTTGCATGAGGATGCCGAATGCTCTTCGTTTTCTTAGTCACTCCGCGTGAGGCACGGACCGCACAGTTCTGAGATTTCACAAAGCGGTGATTTTATCCCGTTTTGAGTATGGATGTATTGTCTATGGGTCGGCATCACCGTTCGTACTGAACCTGGCGCACCCTATTCTCCAGACTGGCCTGCAGTTGGCAACGGCGGCCTTCCGTACGAGCCCTGTTGACATTGTCCTGGCGGAAGTCGGTGACAGCAGCTCCTGCCAAGTTACACAGTCTCAATCTCTCAGATGCCTACCCACTCTTTTCACTCTGTTCGAAAACCAGCAGTTTAGAATGTTTGTGCATCACCAAAAATTGGGAAGACTAGCTGTGAACCGACTCGACATTCTACTGAAGGACCTCCAACAACCTCCTTTAGTTTTCCTAGAGCTCCCTCTCGACACCCCTCTGGGCTAGACTACGTCCTGTGATACGGATGGACCACTTTTGTCACCCCAAGAAGGATGCTGATCGCATCCTAACCCGACACTTGTTTCTTTCAATTCTCCACGATTAATCTAATGCGATGTGCATCTACACAGACGGATCGAAAGGCAACAAAAGACAGGTTACGCTTTTGCACGTGCAAGGGGGCAGGAGAAGCACTCTCTGCCGAGTGCCTGTAGTGTGTACACAGGAGAGTTGGTTTGCATCTCTCAGGCTTTGCGGTACGTCACATTCCAGGCAATGATGAACTTTCTGATCTGCAGCAATTCCATGAGTTGCCTAAAAGGCGTAACCCTGTGCTATCCCAAAAATATTTTGGTCGCCAACATCAAGGACCTACTGGCTGACCTCTACAGCTCTGAAAAGACAGTGACCTTCGTCTGGACACCGAGCCACATAGGCATTCCAGGAAATGAACTCGCCGACCGTCTAAGCAACTACAGAAGCTCAACTTGATATCGGGATACCGGGCTCAGACTTAAGATTACAACTGGCGACGCAATATTTTGAGTCTCTGGGAACTGAAATGGCAGGCTACTACGACCCAAAATAAGTTGAGAGCGATTAAAGGATCCTCTAAGATGTGGCATACATCTTTCAGGCCTCTCAGAAAGATACTGTGTTGTGCCGATTACGCATCGGCCACAGGAGACTGTCACACGGGTTCCTTCTGCGTCAGGAAGATCCCCCTCACGGCAGCTACGGTAGTCTACTGACGATAGCGCGTGTTCTTGTTGAGTGTTATCTGCTGGCCGATCTGTGGCACGCTCTCAGTTTGCCTACCTCACTACCTCAGATGCTCCTGGGTGACGTGACAGCCACTACCAAAGTATTTCATTTCCTGAGGGAGAGCGGATTTTACTCTGATCTATAATACTCTTCCACTTCCAGGGCTAGGGTTAGTTGTGGAGGCGACAGCATCCTGTTGTGGCGGTTACCCACTCAGCGACCGCAGGTTAGATTCTTCCCCCCTTACCATGTTGTGCCCTTAGAACCCCTTGTGCAAAATGATGGCTGTGTTACCTCTCTTATCTTTTACCTATCGTGTTACAACTACTGTCGCGCTCTTTTAAGCTCTTGTTGTTGTTGTTGAGGTCTTCAGTCCTGAGACTGGTTTGATGCAGCTCTCCATGCTACTCTATCCTGTGCAAGCTTCTTCATCTCCCAGTACCTACTGCAACCTACATCCTTCTGAATCTGCTTAGTGTATTGATCTCTTGGTCTCCCTCTACGATTTTTACCCTCCACGCTGCCCTCCAATGCTAAATTTGTGATCCCTCGATGCCTCAGAACATGTCCTACCAACCGATCCCTTCTTCTAGTCAAGTTGTGCCACAAACTTCTCTTCTCCCCAATCCTATTCAATACCTCCTCATTAGTTACGTGATCTACCCACCTTATCTTCAGCATTCTTCTGTAGCACCACATTTCGAAAGCTTCTATTCTCTTCTTGTCCAAACTAGTTATCGTCCATGTCTCACTTCCATACATGGCTACACTCCATACAAATACTTTCAGAAATGACTTCCTGACACTTAAATCTATATTCAATGTTAACAAATTTCTCTTCTTGAGAAACGCTTTCCTTGCCATTGCCAGTCTACATTTTATATCCTCTCTACTTCGACCATCATCGGTTATTTTACTCCCTAAATAGCAAAACTCCTTTACTACTTTAAATGTCTCATTTCCTAATCTAATTCCCTCAGCATCACCCGACTTAATTCGACTACATTCCATTATCCTCGTTTTGCTTTTGGTGATGTTCATCTTATATCCTCCTTTCAAGACACTATCCATTCCGTTCAACTGCTCTTCCAAGTCCTTTGCTGTCTCTGACAGAATTACAATGTCATCGGCGAACCTCAAAGTTTTTACTTCTTCTCCATGAATTTTAATACCTACTCCGAATTTTTCTTTTGTTTCCTTTACTGCTTGCTCAATATACAGATTGAATAACATTGGGGAGAGGCTACAACCCTGTCTCACTCCTTTCCCAACCACTGCTTCCCTTTCATGCCCCTCGACTCTTATAACTGCCATCTGGTTTCTGTACAAATTGTAAATAGCCTTTCGCTCCCTGTATTTTACCCCTGCCAACTTCAGAATTTGAAAGAGAGTATTCCAGTCAACGTTGTCAAAAGCTTTCTCTAAGTCTACAAATGCTAGAAATGTAGGTTTGCCTTTTCTTAATCTTTCTTCCAAGATAAGTCGTAAGGTCAGTATTGCCTCACGTGTTCCAACATTTCTACGGAATCCAAACTGATCTTCCCCGAGGTCGGCTTCTACCACTTTTTCCATTCGTCTGTAAGGAATTCGCGTTAGTATTTTGCAGCTGTGACTTATTAAACTGATAGTTCGGTAACTTTCACATCTGTCCACACCTGCTTTCTTTGGGATTGGAATTATTATATTCTTCTTAAAGTCTGAGGGTATTTCGCCTGTCTCATACATCGTGCTCACCAGATGGTAGAGTTTTGTCATGACTGGCTCTCCCGAGGCCATCAGTAGTTCTAATGGAATGTTGTCTACTCCCGGGGCCTTGTTTTGACTCAGGTCTTTCAGTGCTCTGTCAAACTCCTCATGCAGTATCTTATCTCCCATTTCATCTTCATCTACATCCTCTTCCATTTCCATAATATTGTCCTCAAGTACATCGCCCTTGTATAAACCCTCTATATACTCCTTCCACCTTTCTGCTTTCCCTTCTTTGCTTAGAACTGGGTTGCCATCTGAGCTCTTGATATTCATACAAGTGGTTCTCTTCTCTCCAAAGGTCTCTTTAATTTTCCTGTAGGCAGTATCTATCTTACCCCTAGTGAGACAAGCCTCTACATCCTTACATTTGTCCTCTAGCCATCCCTGCTTAGCCATTTTGCACTTCCTGTCGATCTCATTTTTGAGACGTTTGTATTCCTTTTTGCCTGCTTCATTTACTGCATTTTTATATTTTCTCCTTTCATAAATTAAATTCAATATTTCTTCTGTTACCCAAGGATTTCTACCAGACCTCGTCTTTTTACCTACTTGATCGTCTGCTGCCTTCACCACTTCATCCTTCAGAGCTACCCATTCTTCTTCTACTGTATTTCTTTCCCCCATTCCAGTCAATTGTTCCCTAATGCTCTCCCTGAAACTCTCTACAACCTCTGGTTCTTTCAGTTTATCCAGGTCCCATCTCCTTACATTCCCACCTTTTTGCAGTTTCTTCAGTTTCAATCTGCAGTTCATAACCAATAGATTGTGGTTAGAATCTACATCTGCCCCAGGAAATGTCTTACAATTTAAAACCTGGTTCCTAAATCTCTGTCTTACCATTATATAATCTATCTGAAACCTGTCAGTATCGGCAGGGTTCTTCCACGTATACAGCCTCCTTTCATGATTCTTGAACCAAGTGTTAGCTATGATTAAGTTATGCTCTGTGCAAAATTCTACAAGGCGGCTTCCTCTTTCATTCCTTCCCCCCAATCCAAATTCACCTACTATGTTTCCTTCTCTCCCTTTTCCTACTGACGAATTCCAGTCACCCATGACTATTAAATTTTCGTCTCCCTTCACTACCTGAATAATTTCGTTTATCTCGTCATACATTTCATCTATTTCTTCATCATCTCCAGAGATAGTTGGCATATAAACTTGTACTACTGTAGTAGGCATGGGCTTCGTGTCTATCTTGGCCACAATAATGCGTTCACTATGCTGTCTGTAGTAGCTAACCCGCACTCCTATTTTTTTATTCATTATTAAACCTACTCCTGCATTACCCCTATTTGATTTTGTATTTATAACCCTGTAATCACCTGACCAAAAGTCTTGTTCCTCCTGCCACCGAACTTCACTAATTCCCACTATATCTAACTTTAACCTATCCATCTCCCTTTTTAAATTTTCTAACCTACCTGCCCGATTAAGTGATCTGACATTCCACGCTCCGATCCGTAGAACGCCAGTTTTCTTTCTCCTAATAACGACGTCCTCTTGAGTAGTCCCCGCCCGGAGATCCGAATGGGGGACTATTTTACCTCCGGAATATTTTACCCAAGAGGACGCCATCATCATTTAATCATACAATAGAGCTGCATGTCCTCGGGAAAAATTACGGCTGTAGTTTCCCCTTGCTTTCAGTCGTTCGCAGTACCAGCACAGCAAGGCCGTTTTGGTTAATGTTACAAGGCCAGATCAGTCAATCATCCAGACTGTTGCCCCTGCAACTACTGAAAAGGCTGCTGCCCCTCTTCAGGAACCACATGTTTGTCTGGCCTCTCAACAGATACCCCTCCGTTGTGGTTGCACCTACGGTACGGCCATCTGTATCGCTGAGGCACGCAAGCCTCCCCACCAACGGCAAGGTCCATGGTTCATGGGGGGAGCTCTTGGACTTCCTTATATAGTTTGAGTAGCCAAATCCCAAGTTTATTCGCTTCTTACCCTTTTCAAATGTTTGTCATAGTAAGGAGGACTGATGACCCAATAGTTTAGACCTTAGACACATCATCATCACGTCCAGTTTAAAAGGTGACTAATGCCCACGAGCGTCAGCTTGTATTTAAAGCAAACCTAATTTGTATTCTTATAGTGGTGCTACTAGCGCCACTCTTATGCCACTGGCGCGAAATTTGAATAGACATCTTTCAGATGTAGAAACACGCCTACCAACGTTAGTGTATGCCACACAACTCCTCGGTGCTGCGATTTTGTTTCGTCTTTGTATGTGTGACCACACGAAGTGTATAAGCACACATAAAATTTCCAAACTCTGTCTGCTCTATAACGGTTGAGAGTTGCGATTTCGTGTTTAGAAACATATAATCGTGCACTACACATTCTGTCAATCTGAACCAAATCGCGTAGAGGTAGTTAGTACGTCCCCTCGTTAGCAAGTAATCTGCTCATGTAATATGCTTTTGAAATATCTACACCTGGCTGCTCAATTTAACTTTCACTGGAGAGATTCTCTTGCAGACAGCGTAAATTGTTTACTTGCGAGCGAATGTTCTCTTGAATTCAATATAATCTAGTCTCTGGTACAGATCACTTTGTTCGTATATCACTGTGTTTCTACTAATATATACCAACATTCTTCACAAAATTATGTGCATTTCATTGGTCGTAACGTACTGATGTCTCAATTAAAAGAGCAGCAAGTGTCATTACACTTCTAAATGTTTCTTAAAGAACACTGTTGTACGTGAATTCAACGTTCTAGTCTCTTATCAGCAAATATTTTCAGAGTATGTATTCTTTCAGAACAGTAAGGTTCTGCAGCATTTTTCTTATTTATTTTTTTAACTGTTATATTTATGAGCGTGTTATTAGTGGAAATCACGACGTCACTATTTGACGCTTTTGTCTATGTCCAATAACATGAACACAAATGGCAACTGTCTCTCATAGAAAAATAATGTAATTACTTGTTCAGTATGGAAAAGAAGCTAATAGAGGGTTAGTGTTGGGTAGGGTAAGCGGATCTGAAAGGCTAGTTAGAGTTCGTGATGTTCTAGGATCTGTAGGACTTGATTCCTGCAATTTTGGAAATGTGAAAATCCATGCTACATTTTCGTAACAGAGAATGGGTCGGCACTGGGGCTTACAGGTTTAGAGAGTTATTGTAAGGTGCGGTCCCCATGTCTCTGGTAGCTAGGGGATGGATTAAAAATCACTGGCCCTAACTCTCCAGGGGGGAAACTATTCGAATTTCGAAAATAATGCATGTAGGAAAAAGTCAGCATAGCATACCCAAAGGAGTGCAAGTGATGTTCATGCGGTTGTAGTATTACACGATATTGGTTTCGTAATAGCAGTATGATATAGTAAAAGCAATAAAATCTCGCACGATCTCATCAAAACATGATGAAACATCCCCAATGGAAACAATTTACTTGCAATATGATGGTTAGGTTGAGCAGCAGTCTCCGAGTGTTTGCTGGAGACACTGTAGCGCAAGGAATAATGTCGTCGTTTTTTGGGTATAGTAGGATACAGGATGATTTACGCAGAATTTTTGTTTGGTATGATGAATGACAGCCTGCTCTAACGCAAGCAAAATATAAGTCAATGCAAAGGACTGGGAGGAACAATCCTGTGATGAGCGAATGCAGTGTTAGTGGCGTGATGCTTGATGGTCACCTCGAGCAGATATCTGGGCGTAATGTTGCAAAGTGATATGATGTGGAAGGTGCGAATAAAATCGGTACTACGGAAGGCGAATGATCATCCTCGGTTTATTGGGCGAATTGTGGGGAAGTGTAGTTCATCTATAAGCAGAGCGCGAATAGAATATTAGTGCGACCCACTCTCGAGTACTGCTAAAGTGTTTGGAATACACACCACGTTGGATTGATTTCCAAAAATATGAAAAATATAGTTTTAAATTTTTTACATATTTAATACTATTATAGTAAGCAACGAATAGAAGAAGAAACTGAAAAAAAGTAAAGAATCAGTTTTTCTAAGGAAGTGGTTTCACTCTAGAATATAAATGTATTTTTTTGAAAAAAATACTCTTTATTATCAAAGTAAGCATTAATATCAGATGAAGTTAGCAAAAGATAAGCAATGAATTGTTTGAAGGAGGTTTTTTCACTTTAGAACCGCTGGAGCACACAGTTTGCAACGACCGGTCATTCGGTGTCATAAATATGACAGCAAATTTGCATTTTTCCTAGACAATAATCCCACATCTTGAAATTTGTATGAACTGTTAATGCATAAAACAGATTTTAGTCCTAAATAAAAGCAACACTATGAGTAAAATTTGATAAATTTTGTATCACAACTACGTAGTCTCCCAGTGGTTTCATTTTGTAAATATTCATAAAACCAGTAGCATAAAATCAAATTCAGTTTACATTAATTTAGATAATCTTACTCTCACTGACAGTGATCTTCTCAATATAGCCCCAGTAAAAAAATACCGCAGTCAGAATCTCCTATAGTCACATAGCACAATTTCGGAGCCGACAGTTGCTTTGAATGCTGTAACTGACAGCTACAATGCACTACATTCATGGAAGTACCTCACTGTATCATAAGAAGTCTCTGTTTTGGAATAGCGTCGGTGGTTTCAAATGGTTCAAATGGCTCTAAGCACTATGGGACTAAACATCTGAGGTCATCAGTCCCCTAGACTTAGAACTACTTAAAACTACTTAAAAATAACGTAAGGACATCACACACATTCATGCCTGAGGCAGGATTCGAACCTGCGACCGCAGCAGCAGCGCATCGGTGGTTTCATGCGAAAGGCACTGAGACTTCAAAAAAAGTTAATAAAAAGCTGGTTTCAGGGAGAAACCACTGGGCCTCGAAGCGCTGAAGGTGTAAGATGGCAAGAACTATGCCCCTTACATGAAGTCATTAAAGATCACCTAACTCACGTTGAGCGAACAGTAGGGCTGAACAAAAATGACTGACAAGGCACAATCCATCTTGTAGAGGGTATAGTATGGACATATTGGAATAATTAATGTCGGGTGATGGTTTTAAAGTAATTCACATGACATGAAAACTTTGTGGAAACGCGTCGATTTACTGGAGGCTAGTTTATCCCAGGGAAGTGTTCGAGTGACCGTGGACAGCTGGGGAATGGCGAAGGGAAGCGACAATAGGCAGCTTAGGGCGGCTCAAGCTCTGAGAAAGTGGTAATGGGGCGCGGCCTCCAGCTGCCTTAAGATGAGTGACAGTGAGTGGGTGGTTGACCCCATGATGGTGTACCAGGAAGCAGACAGAGAACTTGTACGCCTGTTGATAAATGTCCGTCGTCCCGTTTTCAGTGAAACATGCGAGAAAGCCGTGCAAAGCTGCGGTGGAGCGGTCAACAGAGGCCAAAATATGCGTGTTCGTGACTATAGCAACTTCACGCTGAATTCATGGTCCGCAGAGTCTGAAGTAAATCAGGTGAAGAGCGACAGAATGAAATACGCCGGCCTCCGATGGGAATGTAGGACCAAGGAATCTGAAGTACTCTCCTTGGAGTCAGAATTCAGGAAAAATTGGTGTTTTGTGCAGACGCTAACCTTGATGGATGGCCTGGGTGGAGCTAAATAGCAGAAGTTGAGAGGAAGGGAAATTTTGTGTGAATATGTTCACTTCCCAGAGCAGGCATTGGTCGGCGCTGGGAAGCGACACATAATTAACGCGACTTGCGCTGCAATTGGCGTAAATGATTTTTCTGGAGGGGAAACCGAGGCGAAGAGCGGACTGGGAGAAGTCTCAGTAAGGGTCTTCCATTCACAGCTTGCCTAGAGTGCGGACGTGGCGTTCTTTACTCAGCTTGCCTGAGAGAGAATGAGCATCTCTGCAGTTTAGAACTTAGCATACGGAACAATTGAGCTTGGAGATAGAAAGTTTTCGTTCAGCTATATACTGAGCAAGATAGCTAGAAGTGAATAGTCGAGTGCAGCCTTGCAGCACCACGAGGTCGGCCGACGTCCGCATAACGACGTCGCCCCGCCATGCTGAATTCGGTGATGTTGCGCCCGCTCCGGCCACTGATTAATTTGTTGGATCACGTCGGCAAAGTTTCCACGAGGGTTTCATGGTCCGTGTATTGTAGAATTCTTTTCGCACTTCGCATTACGCCTGGGTCAGTCGATAGGAATTACTTTTGGTTTATCGCGCTTTACTGCACGCAAACGCAATTTATTACCACTGCCTGTTAGGAGAGTCATGTAATGTGATGATCGAAGGGCGTGAGTTAAAATAAATCTGTGCTAATCGACTGCATCTGTTTTCAATCAAGTAGTTGAAATCCCAAGTCACTTTCTTAATTAATTTTATGTTCAACATTTGCATCTGGTGTTCAATAGCTGAATATAACATCAATGTGCACCCCTTTTTAATTAAAAGGGTTCAATTCTGAATCAACTAGTGTCAACACTGCCACCGTAGTTCAATCAGGAGTCACAGGGCCTTATTACTTTCTTTGCATTATCCGACACTGCGGCAGTTTTGCACTCTCTGTTGATCTGTTAGTCAATTACCTGGGGTGAACACACACCAAAACCAGATAAGTGACGGGTGGGCTGTTACAAAGGCAGGCATCGAAGCAGTTGAGGAGACGCGCTGCTATAGGCCTATTCGTTATCGGTAGGTTCAATCAGCACACTAGCATTACGGAAATGTTCCGTGAAATTATGTGTGAATCTCTGGAGGGGAGGCAGTGTTGTTTTTGCGAAACATTATGGGGAAAATTTAGGGAGTCGATATTTGAAGCTGACTGCGGAACTGATCTACTGCCGGCAACACACATTTCGCCTGAAGATTGAGAATGAAAGAGAAATTACAGCACGTAAAGGGGTACGCAGACAGTCGTTTTCCCTCGCTCCATTTGCGAGTGAAATAGGGAGGGAAATGAGTAGCACTGGTGATAAGTAACCTCCGCTATTGACCGTGTATTGGCCTGCGGGGTATGTTTGTAAACATTTCAAAGTTTGCATCAGGACTTCGGCTACGGAGGTGCGTATCAAATGAAAGTTGTCAACAGTTTAGCCGGTCAGATTCTCCGACTGCAAAATGTCGTTCTCATCAGCGTCCAAGTGAGGCGGATGTAACTACTGCTTGTGGAGGTCAGTGGTTTAAGTGGCGAATGTGTAACAGCAGACTACGTTGACAGAAGCCGTCTAACTAGCTCGTTACGTCCGCGTGTTTATGTGAAGCGAGTTGGTGAGATGGCAGCAGCGAGACGCAGTCGAGTGCATTAGGTTTTGTATCAGCGGGTCGCGTGTCCAGGGAGCTAATCTGCGTCGCGCGCGGGGAGCAGAGCAGGATAGCAGTGTCGGCGCGCCGGAGCGCAGGAAATGCGGCCGGGCAGCGTGTGGCGGGCGGCGAGCGCCCTGCTCGCCCCTTATCAGCCGCCTCTGGCCGCTCGCGTTCGTCGGCCGGCGTTGGCTGCGCGGCGCGAGCGAGGCAGTGCGACGGAGGCACCGTGCCGGCAGATGTTCCCAGCACCCAGCGACCCACTGCGCCTATGAGGAACGGTGTGCGTATTGTTCTGCTGTGTAAACAGAAATACATGTTGGTTATTTGTCAAGCTACAACTGTTGACGTGGAATAGTTCAACGTCTAAACGGTCCTCACCTAAGGAAACAGGCAGGGTCATCGACTTAACCAGCACTGCCAGAAGGAGGTACAGAACGGTAAGAGCACCCACTTTTTCTCGTAGTACATTCTTGTAGTATATGCTCTCAGTTGCTGGGATATTCCTCGACGTGTACGAGGGCGTGCCTCCGAATTTTTTATGCAAAAACTGTTAAAGCTTGTTAAATACGACAATCTTCATTAACATTCTATACCTTTGTTCTTCATGTGTAAAAATTGACATTGCTATGAGAATTTCCTAATTCTGTGGTCAATTGTCCAGTGAGTAGTCGAAAAATTAAAGCCTTTCCTTATCAGGAGCTTGTGCATGAATCCCTACCCATCCGTTACTTACGCCCTCCGGTTTTATAAACACATGCTGACATCAGTCCACAAAGAATGTATAACTGAGGTTAAAACAGTGGATCTCTGGTACATCGCATGCAACGAGGGATGCACTACTGTAATATGTTTTAACCTTAGTTATGTCTCCTTCGTGGGCTCAAATTTTAAGCTGGGACATATGTCTGAAACCGGGTAGTGATTTCCGTTTTAGAAATAAATAATTTTTACAATTGCAACGGCTATTATCATTGACAATGACTAGCAGTTGTAGATGTCCCTTCAAGTGAAAAGTGTACATAAATTGAAGTGCAACCTGCTCGCACCCGTCTGGATGTGCAGGCTAATCTCTGGCAATGCTTTAGGCGTTTTGATCTGGAGATGCACTGCTTCACGAAGAAGGTTTTTGTATGCAGTTTATAAATATTTCGTACAAATCGCCTGAGCTGCGATGAATTAGCGTTAAGTTGTGGTTCAAAATGGCTCAGATGGCTCTAATCACTATGGGACGTAACATCTTTGGTCATCAGTCCCCTAGAACTTAGAACTACTTAAACGTAACTAACCTAAGGACATCACACACATCCATGCCCGAAGCAGGATTCGATGTGTGATGATGATGATGTTTGGTTTGTGGGGCGCTCAACTGCGTGGTTATCAGCGCCCGTACAATTACCCAATCTTTGCTCAGTCCAATTTCGCCACTTTCCTGGATGATGATGAAATGATGATGACAACACAAACACCCAGTCATCTCGAGGCAGGTGAAAATCCCTGACCCCGCCGGGAATCGAACCCGGGACCCCGTGCTCGGGAAGCGAGAACGCTACCGCGAGACCACGAGCGGCGGACGGCAGGATTCGAACCTGCGACCGTAGCAGTCGCGAGGCTCCAGACTGAAGCGCCTAGAACCGCTCGGCACCGGCCTTCCTAAATACGATCAATAACAAGAAGATAACCATCTAACCATCAGGTTGTGATGTGTGACAATCTGAAATTATCAAATCTTTCAACGTATAGTTTCCTGCAATCGTTTGAGAACATTTGCATAGCGAAGAAACATGGCCGGCCTGTGTGGCCGACCGGTTCTAGGCGCTTCGGTCTGGAACCACGCAACCGCTACGGTCGCAGGTTCGGATTCTGCCTCGGGCATGGATGTGTGTGATGTCCTTAGTTTAGTTAAGTTTAAGTAGTTCTAAGTTCTAGGGGACTGATGACCACAGATGTTACGTCCCATAGTGCTCCGAGCCATTTGAACCATTTGAAGAAACATGTGAATCCAAAATACATAACCCTCGTGCCTCCAGACAACTTTCCTGCAGTGCGCTGCTTGCTTCGCTTAAATGATAACGATTCAGTTCAATGACGATTTTCGGTTAACATTGTTCCCTGCAGTTTATTCATAACTCCACAGAGTGACCTGCAAACAAAATACAATACGCCAAACAACTCGCTTGGATACAGATAATGCCATATGTGATTTTCCGGGCCTGTCCGCGAGTATCTACATATTTATTTATCAGCGAGAGACCATTTTGTTGATACAGTCACTGTAAAATGTTAGACTGTTCTTGCCGTTCATAACTTGGCGTCTCGTAATAGCGGTAGTGGCGTCTCGTTTCCTCCTTATGTTAATGGCGCCACTGAATTTGCTAGTATTGTTTGTCCGCGAGTGGCAGCAGCAGCGGTTATCTATAGCCAGTACTGTGGTACTAGCGTTAGTATTTTTGGGTCGTCGTGTGTGAGGCAGTTCGGCCTCTGACAGAGCTCGCTTCGCAGCGCAGGGGAGACCGGGACTTCTGGCGGCGTGCAGGCACTTTCGGATCGAGGGGCTGTAGCCGGCGACCGAACCCAGGATGTTTGAAGTTGAGTGAGCCTTATCCAGTAGTGAAACCTCCACTGTTAGAGATCTCGCCCTTGTTTGCGTGTTGCTGCTGCCAGGGTCGGTAACACTAACCGCTACAAGTGGAGTTTGTTAGGTTGGCAGAAGCTATTAGCCGCCTTCTACTGCTTGATACTAATTTGAATTTGGTGTTGTTATTGGTGAATTGCAGCTAGCGGTATTTTACTGCCTAGTGGGCGCTAACGCCCCAGTTACCTGCCCTGGAGATTAGCATAATTTGTGACAGTGTACTTTTCCTCGTCTTGCCGAGGTATAGGGGTATGGATAATTGTTTTCCTTGTCTAACTTGGTTATAGTGGTTCCTTCTGCCTTTTGGTGTTTTAAACACCGGATTCTGGAGACGCAGTGCTATCTGTCACTTCACCCTCACCTGAATTATTCCATCGTTGTACTGGTTATCTGGCATTAGGTGGATTTGGTAAGAGGGCTGATCGTCGTTTAAACCGTCTAGTTTGAGTTGCCCTCCATAGGTGAACATTACTCTTGGCTGCCAGTCTCACTGCTTACACAGCTGTAGTGACCTTCCTCTGGTCGATCCATTGAGCACTGTCTGTGGATCACTCCATTCTTCTTTGGTCAACTTGTCATAATTGTTTGAAATTTACCTTAATGTTTTAACATGTTACTGCTTTCCTCACTGGCCTTCAGCCATTGAGTATTTCTGAAGTTGCTTGTGGCCTTCAGCCGACAAATAATTTTGAATTGTCCACGGCTCGTGGTCTTGCAGTAGCGTTTTCGCTTCCCGCGCCTCGAGATGACTGGGTGTTGTGTGTCTTTCATCATCATTTCATCCTCATTCACTCGCAAGTCGCCGTAATGGCGTTAAAGAACTTGTGGAGCGGCGGCCGAACCGCCCCGCGAGTGGTCTCCCGGCCACCAATACCAGACGCTCGTTATTATTTTGAATTCTTTCTTAGAAAGGCCTTCACCCATCAGTGTAGTAAATTCCTTTAAAATGATTGTTGAAAATTATTTCCACAAGTAAAGTGTATGTGTTTACTGTAGCCAACGGTAGCTGATTATGGCTCCATCCACAATCGTTGCCTTATCCTGCCTCTCCCCGACTGCCAGGTGACAGACGGTATTTACGGGACCACAGACTCACACCTGCTTGCACCGGTCTCTATCAAATTGAAGTTAGCGGTGGGGAAGATCGATGGTAGGGAACCCAAGGTGCCGGATTGTTGCAGATGTCGCACCGCCCGTGTGTGGTCTGGTGTTGTCATGCTGAAGGAGACGGTGCTCCATTTGCGGACGAACTCTTCGAATGAGAAACTCGTTTCCATCATGCACGCACCGACATATTTTCGTTACACAACGCGATGCTACACGCAATAATTCGGAGCCTCTAGCGGCAGAGGGCTGCAAATAAATAGGCATGAAGAATGAAGATGTAGAATGTTAATAACGTTTGTTTTATTTAAAATGTTTTAACAATTTTCACATAAAACACTTGCTCTCATATGCTACCCTCTTCATCTCAGAGTTGAACGTAAACCCAGTGCTCCAATTATTTGATTGATATATTCCGATCTATGTATTCTGCTACAGTTTTTACGTTTTACAGCGGCCACTAGTACTACTGAAGTCACTCCTTGACATCTTAAAACATATTATATTATCATGTCTCTTCTTCTTGTCAATGTTTTCCATATATCCCTTTCTTCGCCGGTTTTGCGGAGAGCCCCCTCATTCTTTACCTTATCTCCGCCTAACTTTCAAGATTCTTCTGTAGCTCCACATATCAAACGCTACGATTCTTTTCTTCAGCGATTTTCTCAGAGTTCATGATTCACTACCATACAATACTGTGCCCAAGCGTACATTCTCCTCAAATTAATACCAGTGTTGATACCAGCAAATTCGTTTTAGCGAGGAATGTCCTGTTTGCCCGCACTAACCTGCTATTTACATCATCTTTTCTTCCCTCTCATGCAGTTTTTTGCCTCCAAGATAAATTTAAATCCATTTACCTCGTTGTCCTTTGTTTTGATCTTAAGTTTGTTTAAAATGTCATTTCTTCTACTCCTCACCCATTACTGATTCTTTATTCGCAGCCCCTATTACGTGCCCACTGTACTGTTCATTGGATTTAAGAAGTTCTGTAATTCTTCCTCGCGTTCACGGAGAGCAGAAATGTCCTCATCAAATTTTGCCATTGTTCGGAGCTGTACCGTATAGGTGGTATCCATTCAGTCTTACTCTCCTAATAGGTTGTGAGTTATATGTTTCCCAACATCTTTTAACGTAACTCAAGACCGTGATGCCGTTGTTATGAAACTCTGCTTCCGATCATGGTACACGTGATGATACCACTTTTCAGGTGTAGTGGAGAGCGGCAAAAGTTTGAACGTCCTTCATTGTAATCGATGTTTTTAGAAAGCCTGCAACTGCAATTGTGTCATTATTTATATGCTAAAACACTGCGCCAGTTATGTATTCTTCTCATAGTAGGAAAGAAGTTATAAAAGACATTTTGATATAAATAATATAATCCACGATAACTGGAACATCTCCTATTGTATAGAAACACTTTGGGAAGCTATACTCTCTCAATATCTTTGCATCATATTTTTATTTAACTAAACGAACAGTGTTCGTGTTGGTGTGGATTTCTGCACAATGACTGTGGCGCAGTACTTGTAAGTAGGCAGACAAAAAATATTATTCCCTAACATTATAACATAAAACAATCACAAGATTTCTATTTTCCAGTTTTAAGATTGCAGTTAAACTCCAAAATGGCGACACACGCAAACTGACAAAAAATATGAATGTAATATTAGCAGTTGACAAATTCTCAAAATGCATGGTGGTATGCATGAAAATATAAGTAACTGGTGCTGTGTGTTATTGTTTAAATCATAAATTTCACAAACGAATAAGTTCTTACATTGGCAGCAGTTGCCCATCTTGGCATTCCCAAGCTTCAACACAGATTTGACATCGCTGCAGAAAGTTCTGTTGTACGTTTATGAACAAGCCTGGTGGAGTTCGAGCAGTTTCACAGGTAGCATCAATGTGTAGTGTATTATTCCCTTTCTTTTGTCCACTTTTCATCTTCATCATGGATACTCTGCAAACCACTCTAAGGGTTTATTGACCCACCTTAACAATAATTCACTATTATTCCACTCCCCATGTCACAGATAGCGCGGCCCCTCCGCCGGAGGTTAGAGTCCTCCCTCTGGCATGGGTATGTGTGTTGCTCTTAGCATAAGTTAGTTTAAGTAGTGTGTAAGTCTAGGGACCGATGACCTGAGCAGTTTAGTCTTTTAGGAATTCACACTCATCTGAGCAGTATTATTCCACTCTCGAATAGAGCGAGGAAAAACGAGCATCTATATCTTTCCGAGCGAGCTCTAATTTCCCCTTATTTTACTGTGATGATCGTTTTTACCTATGTAGGTCGGCGACAACAAAATATTTGCGCATTCGGAGGAGAGAGTTGGCGACAGAAATTCCATGAGAAGGTTCCGCCGCAACGAGAAACGACTTTGTTTTAATGATGTCCACCTCAAATCCTGTATCATATCCGTCACTCTCTCTGCCCTATGGTCGAGCGGTGCTAGGCACTTCAGTCTGGAACCGCGCGACCGCAACGGTCGCAGGTTCGAATCCTGCCTCGGGCATGGATGTGTGTGATGTCCTTAAGTTAGTTAGGTTTAAGTAGTTCTAAGTTCTAGGGGACTGATGACCTCAGAAGTTAAGTCCCATAGTGCTCAGAGCCATTTGAGCAATTTCTCTGCCCTATTTCTTGATAATACAAAACGTGCCGCCCTTCTTTGAACTTCCTCGATGTATTCCGTTAACCCTATCTGATAAGGATCTCACACCGCGCAACAGTACTCCAAAAGAGGACGGACAAGCGTAGATTAGGCAGTCTCTTTAGTAGATCTGTTGCATCTTCTAAGTGTTCTGGCTACAAGTCGCAATCTTTGTATCGCCTTCCCTATTATTTAGGATCAATTGCCATTTTTTCCACCATACAGATATCTTTTCTAAATCGTTTTGGAATTTGTTTCGATCTTCTGATGACTTTACTAGACGATAAACGACAGCATCATCTGCAAACAGCCTAAGACGTTTATATAGATACGGAACAGCAGAGGGCCCATAACACTACCTTGTAAACGCTAGAAATCACTTCTGTTTTATTCGATGATTTTTCTTCAATTACTGACCTCTCTGACAGGAAATAACGAATTCATAACCGAGACGATAATCCATAAGCACGCAATTTGATTAGAAGCCGGTTTTGATGTACACTGTCAAAAGCCTTCTCGAAATCTGGACAGGCGGAATCAGTTTGAAATCCCTTGTCGATAGCACTCAGCACTTCGTGTGAGTGAAGAGCTAGCTGTGTTTCACAAGAACGTCGTTTTCTAAATCCGTGTTTGCTGTGTGTCAATAGACCATTCTCTGCTAGGTAATTGTAATGTTCGAACACCGTATATGTTCCAAAATCCTGTTTCATATCGACGTTAATCATCTGAGCCTGTAATTTAGTGGATTAAACCCACTGGCTTTCTTGAATATTGGTGAGACCTCTGCAACTTTCCAGTCTTATGGTACGGATCTTTCGTCGAGCGAGCGGTTGTTATGACTGTTAAGTATGGAGTTACTGCATCAGTATGCTTTGAAAGGAACTTAATTTGTATACAATCTGGACCAGAAGATTTCCTTTTATTATGTGATTTAAGGATAGGATATCTACTTCTAAGTTAGTTAAATTTGCAGCTGTTCTTGATCCGAATTCTGGAATATTTACTTCGTCTGGTTTGGTGAAGAAATTTCTGAAGGCTGTGTTCAGAAACTCTGCTTTAGCAGCACTGTAATCGATAGTATTTCCGTTACTATCGCGCAGGGAAGGCAATGATAGTGTCTTGACGCTGGCATACTTTACATAAGATGAAAATCTCTTTGGATTTTATGCCAGATTCTGAGACAAAGTTTCGTTGTGAAAACTATCAAAACTTTCTCGCAATGAAGTCCGCTCTAAATTTCAAGTTTCTGTCTTGTGACAGCGAGAGCGAGAGCACCAGCAGCAGCACAGTACTGTTTGTATAAAGCGTTTATTTTGCATTTTGTTTACGACCTTCCACTAAGGAAGGGATTCTATTTGTGTTTATCTGCTCCGCATAGTAACTAACAGTTCTTGATAAAACTTTACGTAGTTTTCGTGTTAGATTTCTTAGTGTTTTCTTGATCGTTTAGAACAGAAAGCGCCCTAAAACCGTCATTTGTTTGTTTCGCGGCCGTTAGCCACTAGTCACTTGAATCAGCAGTTGTCTTGTGACAGCCAGAGCGAGAGCACCAGCAGCAGCGAGTACTGTTTGTATAAAGCGTTTTTGTACTTATTTGCTGCGCTTAGCTTTTAAATAGTTTTTCTGGGAAAACCTAGCGTAGTTTTCGCGTCTCGTATTTCAGTGAGTGTTTCTTGATTATCAGAGTAGCTCATCAGAAGATTATCTTGGGAATTTGTCACCGTATAGGGTAGGGTAAACATAGTCATGTGTAGGGACTGTGGTTGTTGTGAGCGGACGCAAGGAGAATTGGCCACTCTTCGGGGGCAGGTGGAGGCTTTGTCTGTTAGGCTCATCGAGCTCGAGGCGCAGGCGTCGGCTCGTAGTGGCGTTGGGGCAACTGTGGTGAGACCTATGCCTACTTCGGTGGCCTTGGAATCACATGGAACCCCTGATGTCGCTGCGTCTTCCGGCAGTGAGCATCTTACCGGTCAGCCATCACTCCAGGGTGAATGGCGGACAGTGGTGGGCTCTCGCGTGCCTGGCCGAAAGGCGAAGGTGGGATCTGGCCGCGTGGCAGCTGCCTTACCCCTTTCCAACAGGTACGGGGTGCTTCCTAGTGGTGATGACATCGTTTCCGAGCCACCACAGGATGCCTCGCCTGTTGGGCCAGTGGCCGATTCTCCGGCAAGGTCCCGACAGTCACAGAGGGCGGGCCTATTAGTTATAGGGAGCTCCAACGTTAGGCGGGTTATGGAGCCCCTCAGGAAAATAGCGGGTAGGTCGGGGAAGAATGCCAGTGTGCACTCGGTGTGCTTGCCGGGGGATCTCGTCCGTAATGTGGAGGAGGCCCTTCCGGCAGCTATTGAACGCACTGGGTGTGACCGGCTGCAGATAGTAGCACATGTCGGAACGAATGACGCCTGCCGCTTGGGTTCTGAGGCCATCCTTGGTTCCTTCCGGCGGCTGGCTGATTTGGTGAAGACAACCAGCATCGCACGCGGAGTGCAAGCTGAGCTTAATATCTGCAGCATAGTGCCCAGAGTCGATCGCGGTCCTCTGGTTTGGAGCCGTGTGGAGGGTCTAAACCAGAGGCTCAGACGACTCTGCGACTATAATGGTTGCAAATTCATCGACCTCCGTTATTGGGTGGAGAACTGTAGGGCCCCCCTAGACAGGTCAGGCGTGCACTACACACCGGAAGCAGCTACTAGGGTAGCAGAGTACGTGTGGCGTGCACACGGGGGTTTTTTAGGTTAGAGGGACCCCCCCTTGGGCGAAACGATAAAATACCTGACGGCTTACCAGAGAGGACATTATCATCGTTGATAAAGAACGTCCGTCCTCAGAGACCAAAAACAGGAAAAGTTAACGTAATATTGGTAAACTGCAGGAGTATCCAGGGCAAGGTTCCTGAATTAGTATCTCTTATTGAAGGAAATAGTGCGCATATAGTATTAGGAACGGAAAGTTGGTTAAAACCGGAAGTGAACAGTAACGAAATCCTAGACACAGAATGGAATATATACCGCAAGGATAGGATAAACGCCAATGGTGGAGGAGTATTTATAGCAGTAAAGAATTCAATAATATCCAGTGAAGTTATTAGCGAATGCGAATGTGAAATAATCTGGGTTAAGCTAAGTATCAAAGGTGGGTCAGATATGATAGTCGGATGCTTCTATAGACCACCTGCATCAGCAACCGTAGTAGTTGAGCGCCTCAGAGAGAACCTGCAGAACGTCGTGAAGAAGTTTCGTGATCATACTATTGTAATAGGGGGAGACTTCAATCTACCAGGTATAGAATGGGATAGTCACACAATCAGAACTGGAGCCAGGGACAGAGACTCTTGTGACATTATCCTGACTGCCTTGTCCGAGAATTACTTCGAGCAGGTAGTTAGAGAACCAACTCGTGAAGCTAACGTTTTAGACCTCATAGCAACAAATAGACCGGAACTTTTCGACTCCGTGAATGTAGAAGAGGGTATCAGTGATCATAAGTCAGTGGTTGCATCAATGACTACAAGTGTAATAAGAAATGCCAAGAAAGGAAGGAAAATATATTTGCTTAACAAGAGTGATAGGGCACAAATCGCAGAATATCTGAGTGACCACCATCAAACGTTCATTTCTGAGGAAGAGGATGTGGAACAAAAATGGAAAAAATTCAGAAACATCGTCCAGTACGCCTTAGATAAGTTCGTACCGACTAAGGTCCAAAGCGAGGGGAAAGATCCACCGTGGTATAACAATCATGTACGAAAGGTACTACGGAAACAAAGAAAGCTTCATCATAAGTTTAAGAGTAGTCGAATCATAGCTGATAAGGAAAAGCTGAACGAAGCGAAAAAGAGCGTAAAGAGAGCAGTGAGAGAAGCATTCAACGAATTCGAACATAAAACATTGGCAAACAATCTAAACAAGAACCCTAAAAAGTTTTGGTCATATGTAAAATCGGTAAGCGGATCTAAATCCCCTATTCAGTCACTCGTTGACCACGATGGCACCGAAACAGAGGACGACCGAAGAAAGGCAGAAATACTGAATTCAGTGTTCCGAAACTGTTTCACTGCGGAAAATCGTAACACGGTCCCTGACTTCAGCCGTCGCACGGACGCCAAAATGGAAAATATTGAAATAAACGATATCGGAATTGAAAAACAACTGCTATCACTTAGTAGCGGAAAAGCATCCGGACCAGACGAGATACCCTTAAGATTCTACAGTGATTATGCTAAAGAACTTGCCCCCTTTCTATCAGCAATTTATCGTAGATCGCTGGAAGAACGTAAAGTACCTAGCGACTGGAAGAAAGCGCAGGTCGTTCCCATTTTCAAGAAGGGTCATAAATCAGATGCGAATAATTATAGGCCTATTTCGCTTACGTCAATCTGTTGTAGAATAATGGAACATGTTTTGTGTTCTCGTATTATGACGTTCTTAGATAATACAAATCTCCTTCATCATAACCAACATGGATTCCGCAAACAGAGATCATGTGAAACTCAGCTCGCCCTATTTGCCCAAGAAATTCACAGTGCCGTAGACACTGGCGAGCAGATTGATGCCGTATTCCTGGACTTCAGGAAGGCATTTGATACGGTTCCGCACTTACGTTTAGTGAAAAAAATACGAGCTTACGGAATATCGGACCAGGTTTGTGATTGGGTTCAGGATTTCCTAGAAGAAAGAACACAACATGTCATTCTTAACGGTTCAAAATCTGCAGATGTAGAGGTAATTTCGGGAGTACCGCAAGGAAGCGTGATAGGACCTTTATTGTTTACAATATACATAAATGACTTAGTTGACAACATCGGTAGCTCCGTGAGGCTATTTGCAGATGACACGGTTGTCTACAAGAAAGTAGCAACATCAGAAGACTCGTACGTACTCCAGGAAGACCTGCAGAGGATTAATGCATGGTGCGACAGCTGGCAGCTTTCCCTAAACGTAGATAAATGTAATATAATGCGCATACATAGGGGCAGAAATCCATTCCAGTACGATTATGCCATGGGTGGTAAATCATTGGAAGCGGTAACGACCGTAAAATACTTAGGAGTTACTATCCGGAGCGATCTGAAGTGGAATGATCACATAAAACAAATAGTGGGAAAAGCAGGCGCCAGGTTGAGATTCATAGGAAGAATTCTAAGAAAATGTGACTCATCGACGAAAGAAGTAGCTTACAAAACGCTTGTTCGTCCGATTCTTGAGTATTGCTCATCAGTATGGGACCCTTACCAGGTTGGATTAATAGAAGAGATAGACATGATCCAGCGAAAAGCAGCGCGATTCGTCATGGGGACATTTAGTCAGCGCGAGAGCGTTACGGAGATGCTGAACAAGCTCCAGTGGCGGACACTTCAAGAAAGGCGTTACGCAATACGGAGAGGTTTATTATCGAAATTACGAGAGAGCACATTCCGGGAAGAGATGGGCAACATATTACTACCGCCCACATATATCTCGCGTAATGATCACAACGAAAAGATCCGAGAAATTAGAGCAAATACGGAGACTTACAAGCAGTCGTTCTTCCCACGCACAATTCGTGAATGGAACAGGGAAGGGGGGATCTGATAGTGGTACAATAAGTACCCTCCGCCACACACCGTAAGGTGGCTCGCGGAGTATAGATGTAGATGTAGATGATCGCCAATCTTCGGGATTTTGCGTTTGTTTAAATTTGGGATGCTTTTCTCGTTAATTGTGCAACAGTGTTCTCTCAATTACTGTCGATACTGTTTCTTTGAGTTCAGGACACGTCTGGTCTACACTTACCTCCTGTACGTTGTAAATGTGGAAGGAATGGAGATTCTCTCTCAGGCAGGCGTCAGCGAATTTTTATCTGCTTTTATGAATAGGTATATTTTTCGTTCATTTTTGGAGGATTTGGAAGTTACAATATTCAGGCTGGCTACGACAACCCCGTGTTTACTAATCCCTGTCTCCGATTTGATGCTCGTTGTTAGCTCAGGATTAATTTGATGCAGAGGGGGTCAAGTGTTTTTTCACAAACGTTCACTATTCGAGTGGGCTCATGAACTGTCTGTTCGAAATAATTATCAAAGGATGCGTTTAGTACAATTTCGGATGATGCTTTGAGTTTACTTCCGGATTTAAAATTATATTTTTGCCAACATATCGAGGGTAAATTAGTCACCACCAACAATAATTGTGTGAGCCGGGTACATGTTTGACATTAGACTAAAGTTTTCTTTGAACTTTTCAACACATGAGTTGTGAGGCCAGTAAAAGGATCCAACTAATATTTTATTCCGGTTGACAAGAATGATCTGTACAAGTATTTACTCACAGAAACAATCTGCCTCAATTTCCGTGCAAAATAACGCACTTCTAACAGAAACATACATGTCACTGCCTATCATTTCTGAACACCGTTAGGTCTTCCGCAAAAATTTCGGCTGAACTTTGTAACGCCGGAAATGTATATCCTCCTATTTCCATCCATTGTACTATAATTTTTCTCCTTGCTTTGTTACCTCAAGATATGACATTTCTGTCTCTTTATATATTGTAATTGTTTTACTGTTTGTATATATATATTTATGCATTTATGTTTGTTTGTTTTGTGAATATTATTTGTATTTATACGCTGGGTCTGGCCTAGGGAAAACTATGCTATCGAACGGTTACATCGATAGATCGTGTGAAGAACCCTGTTTAAGATCTTTGGTAGTGTTAACTCTGTCGCGTGGAGCGCGGGCAGAGAGGGAGTCTGGCTGGAGTAGCGAGTGGAGCAGGTGTGTTGTGTGACGCTCCCGCGAGTTGCCGCGCTTTCGGGGTTGGGCAGCATGTAATTGCGCTCGACTTGCTATGATAGTTTCTGACACGGTGTCGCGGACGGGAAGCATTAGCTGGTGCACATCAAGAGCCCGTTTCGTCTGGTGACCGTGTCGAGAAGAAGGCGCGCCAATATCCAGCTTCTGCAAAAGCGACGGCCGACAATGAGTGACTGTCGCCACCTCCTCGATCGACGGCTTCAAACCTTCAATCGACCAACAAGGAAGACTGAAAGCACGTAAAGTTTTAGAACTGTATGGCAGACCTCAGCTTTTCAAACTTTTAAAATTATTGCATCACAAAATTACAGCAACTTAGCATGAACGTTTGTTGCTCATTGTCCCAATTGCATTACCAAGCAGGGTCCCTTCCTTTTCCGAAATGAGCCCGAGTGTCGTTGAAATTCAAACGCCAGCAACATTTTATTTCACTGCTTTAATTTCAAAGTTCAGTTAAGGTATTCATAGCTGGCTACAATACTTAGATTACACAAGCAAAAATTAAGAGTGCTAGTTTTGTTACCGTATTTTAGCTTACCTGTGACTGCAGCTCAGCTTGGTACATACTAAATTTTACTATTGTTAATTGTTCAGAATCATTTAATTCAAGTTCAAAGTTAAATCTCTTATTTCTAAATTGCGTAGATTCAAGTAGCTTTTGAAATGATTGTTGAGGTAGTCCAAGACTAACCGTATTTTACTGAATTTCGATGTGCTTCAGAAAGAAAGCTCACTATTAACTTCAGTCACTAAATTAACTTTCGATTTTCCGGTTTTATTAATTCTTTTGCTAAATTAAGTCAGAGTATAGCGAAATTTATTACTTCTGACAAACTTTCAGTTTTCACACTACACTTGTCAACCTTCAGTTGCCACGCTTCTAGTGCTAATTATATGTGTAATAATCTTTCTTTTTCAGTTACTATAGTAATTTTCCCCAAATCTCATGGTTAGCACACTGGACTCGCATTCGGGAGGACGACGGGTCAATCCCGTCTCCGGCCATCCTGATTTAGGTTTTCCGTGATTTCCCTAAATCGTTTCAGGCAAATGCCGGGATGGTTCCTTTCAAAGGGCACGGCCGATTTCCTTCCCCATCCTTCCCTAACCCGAGCTTGCGCTCCGTCTCTAATGACCTCGTTGTCGACGGGACGTTAAACACCACTAACCTAACCTAACCCAAATCTCAAATATCTAATTACCGCTAGTTGATTGTTAACGTAACGGTCGCACATTTACCTTCTTTATTAACTTTACCCCTATTTTTTAATTTCCACCACTTCTCCACTTCTGTTCACTTCACTCCACATCAGGAAAGGGTAGGTTGCTGTGCTTCACGGAACGCTCGTACATCAGCTAAAGAGACTGAAAATATAAGGGACAGTCAAATGAAAAAGAGGTAGACAGAAGAAAGTTTCATTAGCATTTTTCCATTCATTTAGATGTAACCCTTTCCTCCCTCTTTACCGACAAATTAACTTCGGTGACGATTGCTTTTCCCAAATTCCCATTAGGTACACGCGGTTTCATTTTTCACTGTCATTAAGGTCGATAAGTGAGGGGGAGGTTACAACTTAACTCAGTGCCATAACGTTTTGAGCATCAGTGCTTTCTGTTAGCGCTTGGTGCGCCGGTACTTTGCCAACACAGCTATGAGAATTTTAAAATGCTATACCGATGGGTCCTAAATCTACTTTCTTCCTGTGTTCTACGTCGAACCTTTGGGACTGAAGCCTTTTTCGTGTTTCCCCGAGACTCTCTAACCTAAAAGACCGCGTATTCCACGCCACACAGTCCCTGCTACCTGTGTAGCCGCCTTCTGTGTGTAATGGACTCCTGAACTAGTTATCTGAACCCAAAACCCACCACCCTGTGGCACACGTCGAGGAATCTGCAGCCTACATCGTATGAGCCTGTGATTCACACCCTGTACCAGAGGTCCGCAATCGGTCCTGTCGACCATGCTGCAAATGGTGAACTTCGCTTTCATCTCGCAAGCAAGACTGGTAGCTTTCACCGCTTCTGATAGCCGCTCGAAACCAGAGAGCATCTCTTCCGATCCAAAGCGACACACAGTAGCACCGACCTGAGTTGCTACCAGCAATTGGCTGCACCCTGTGCTGATCAGGGCATCCGGAAGGACCCGTTCCACCTGGTATGCACCCGGAGTGCACACGCTTTCTGCACCTCCTTGGCAGCCATGTCCCGAAGGGGACCAATAACGCTCGTAGCATTCAAGCTCCCAACTACGGAAATCGCATCTTGCAGGCTGAGAGGTTTTTGTACTTATAAATTATAGGCTGCCACCCGCAGTGACCGAGCGGATCTAGGCGCTTCAGTCTGGAGCCGCGCGACCGCTACGGTCGCAGGTTCGAATCCTGCCTCGGGCATGGATGTCCTTAGGTTAGTTAGGTTTAAGTAGTTCTAAGTTCTAGGGGACTGATGACCTTTAAGTCACATAGTGCTTAGAGCCATTTGAACCTCTTTTTTTTTTTTTTTTGAAATTATAGACTGCAGCAGTCAGTCGACCTTTTTAAATTTTATTATGCAGATCTAGATTTCGGTTAGAAGCTAGCCATTCTCAATGAACTGTGGGTGAAGCCGGATCAACAGGGACTAACATGCTTTGAGCGAAAATAATAGTGCATTGAGAATGGCTAACTTCAAGCCCAAATCTAGATCTGCATAATAAAATTTAGAAAGGACGACTGATTGCTGCAATCTATGATATAACAGTCACTGAGTGTAAGCGCTTTCCGAATGGAAGGTAACCTGATGAGAGAGTTTTTTGAAACAGGACAAGGACTGCCTTTGGCTGAGGGTCAGTGTCAGTCACAGACAGCGCTTGGAACCTTTTTGTCAGACTAACCAGGGAGGTCTTAGGTTCGTCTGCCCGGGAAATCCTAAGCAGTCGGAGGCGACCTCCCGCTCCTAGTAACTGGGCTGCCGCCGGTAAGGAATGATGGGCGGACTCGTGGCTCGTGCTGGACGTCCGCTGGATCCCCTCTCCCGACTCACAAGAATAATGCGCATCCACAGCAGGCTCAAGCTGGTAACCGAAGCCAAAACAGCCTGGAGCTGAGAGCAAAGTGTCACTAATTCGGCTCGCATCCGCACACAGCAGTTGCAGTCCCTATCCATACTATAGACCGTGCAAAACTACGTTACAGAGCCAAAGGACTATCGACACGAGCTGCGGAGCCCTACTGGAGACACTGATGAAAACACAAGAAGTATGTCTCAATAATTCGCTCTTGATTAGGAACTTGAAGTATGTCACAAAATCGGTGTACTTTCCGCCAGAAACAAAACGCGAGAACTGTGTCTATTAAATTTGATTAATGTGAATTAATTAATTTAATTAATGTGAATTAATTAACACTCAGAAATTCAAAAACTGAACTACCAAAACACACTGATGAAACTACACAATTTTCTGGTTAGGAGTTCGTAAAATGACTCAAAATCACTTATTTCCCTGTTGCTACCTGACTTTTGCTGCATGACTTTTGCTGCCTCACTTTTGTCCACTTCTGTTCACTTCACTCCACATCAGGAAAGGGTAGGTTGCTGTGCTTCACGGAACGCTCGTACATCAGCTAAAGAGACTGAAAATATAAGGGACAGTCAAATGAAAAAGAGGTAGACAGAAGAAAGGTAAGTGAACTGGTTCGTAGTTTAAAAGTAATCGTCATAAATGTTAATACGTTTATCTCACTGTGGGATAAGACGGCCGATGCGGTAGCATATGTGCACCACTTCGTTTTAGGAAAATGTCTTTTTTGAGGGCTCAAAAGTATGGAAATCGCAGGGGGAGAGATTGGGGTGTATGGTATGCAAGGGCTTTGCAGCTAAACTTTTGCAGCGTAATCCAAACAACCTTGGCAACATGTGGGCGGGCTGACTTTCTTTGGACGAGGAAGTGCATGCCTGTGTACAATCATGGTTCTGTAGGCAACTGCAAACATTTTTCCTTGATAGAAAGAGTTTACTTTCTTTTTTCCATCTGTATCGTTTTCGCTTGACTGCCCCTTATTTTAAAAAATTATGGAAGTATCAGAAAAAATATTAATTTACATGCGCTTTTGAATTACAATAAAGTCGACCGAGTGCGTAGGCTCCCTTGGCTATTTTGAATAACATCGCTTTACGCGTCACCCTACATCACTGTGAAACACTAAGACAACTATAAAGACGACGTTTCGAATGCACTGTAGCAGTTTAGTAGTAAACTTCAGTAAAGACGGTTGAAAGGCCTATTTTATAGTTGTTAGTGTTTCGTAATGAAATTGCCCAACAACTAAAAGGACTTTTTTCAAAACAGATGACTGAATCTGCAAAATGAATGCCTAACTGTGCAACGAAGCTTACAAGTGTTGAAACATCCTGCTGATACAAGCTGTATACCAGATTGGGAATGGAACCAAGAACTGTGAGATTTTCAGGCAATGCTGTTACCACTCGAGGCATCCAGACCTGCCCTGGAAACGATCCTCTAGGCTGTGACTCTCATTTATGCGCAATACCCTTTCTATCATGAGTGCTAATACCGCAAGACACTGTCCATTCCGTTCAACTGCTCTTCCAAGTCGTTTGCTGTCTCTGACAGAATTACAATGTCATCGACGAACCTCAGTTTTTATTTCTTCTCCATGGATTTTAATACCTACTCAGAACTTTTCTTTTGTTCCCTTTATTGCTTGCTCAATATACACATTGAATAACATCGGGGATAGGCTACAACCCTGTCTCACTCCCTTTCCAACCACTGCTTCCCTTTCATGTCCCTCGATTCTTATAACTGCCACCTGGTTTCTGTACAAATTGTAAATACCCTTTCGCTCCCTGTATTTTACCCCTGCCACCTTCAGAATTTGAAAGAGAGTATTCCAATCAACATCGTCAAAAGCTTTCTCTAAGTATACAAATGTTAGAAACGTAGGTTTGCCTTTCCTTAATCTTTCTTCTAAGATAAGACATGGGGTCAGTAATGTAGAAGAGACCCAACAAAATATATATTCGCTTTCGGAGCAAATGTTGGTCATTGAAATTTTGTGAGTAGATCTCTCTGTATCGTAAAACGCTTTTGTTTTAACGACTGCTACTCCATCGCGAATTCCGTATCCGTGTACTCTACATCTATATGCATACTCCGCAAGCCACCTGACGGTGTATGGCGGAGGGTAGTTTGAGTACCTCTATTGGTTCTCTCTTCTATTCCAGTTTCGTTTTGTTTGTGGAAAGAAAGATTTTCGCTATGCCTCTTTGTGGGCTCTAATCTCTCTGATTTTATCCTCATGGTCTCTTAATGAGATATACGTAGCAGGGAGCAATATACTGCCTGACTACTTCGTGAAGGTATGTTCTTGAAACTACAACAAAAGCCCGTGCCGAGCTACTGAGCGTCTCTCCTGCAGAGTCTTCCACTGGGGTTTATCTATGATCTCCGTAACGCTTTCGCGATTACTAAATGATCCTGTAACGAAGCGCGCTGCTCTACGTTGGATCTTCTCTCTCTCTCTCTTCTGTCAACCCTATCTGGTACGGATCCCACACTGGTGAGAAATATTCAAGCACTGGGCGAACAAGTGTACCGTAACCTACTTCATTTGTTTTCGGATTGCATTTCCTTAGGATTCTTCCAATGAATCTGTCTGGCATCTGCTTTACCGACGATCAATTTTTATGATCATTCCATTTTAAATCATTCCTAATGCCTACTCCCAGATAATTATGGAATTAACTGCTTCCAGTTGCTGACGTGCTATATTGTAGCTAAATGATAAAGGATCTTTCTTTCTATGTATTCGCAGCACATTACACTTGTCTACATTGAGATTCAATTGCCATTCCCTGCACCGAGCGGATTCAATACGTTGCAGATCTTCTTACATTCCAGTACAATTTTCCATTGTTACAACGTCTCGATATACTACAGCATCATCCGCAAAAAGCCTCAGTAAACTTCCAATGTTATCCGCAAGGTCATTGATGTATATTGCAAATAGCAACGGTCTTACGACACTCCCCTGCGGCACACCTGAAATCACTCTTACTTCCGAAGACTTTTCTCCATTGAGAATGACATGCTGCGTTCTGTTATCTAGGAACTCTTCAATCCAATCACACAATTGGTCTGATAGTCCATATGCACGTACTTTGTTCATTAAACGACTGTGGGGAACTGTATCGAACGCCTTGCGAAAGTCAAGAAACACGGCATCTACCTGTGAACCCGTGTCTATGGCCCTCTGAGTCTCGTGGACGAATAGCGCGAACTGGGTTTCACACGATCGTCTTTTTTCGAAACCCATGCTTATTCCTACAGAGTAGATTTCTAGTCTCCAGAAAAGTCCTTATACTCTCTTCCTTCTTTCACGATAATACAAAGCGAGCTGCAAAATTTTTTTGATAGCTCCCGTCAATGCTATCTGGTAGGGAACCGATACCGCGCAGTAATACTCCCAGAGATTGCAGACAAGTGCAGTGTACGTAATCTGTTCAGTACCTGCGATGTAGTGTTCTGCCAATTAAACCCAGTCTTTGGTTCGCCTTAAAAATAACTCTTCGAACGTGGTTGTTTCATTTTAAATTTTCGTATTTTAAACTCTAGACATTTACTTGGATCTTAATTTTTCAGATTATTGTTATTTATGGTGCACGGTACCCAAAATTTAACTAATTTTATGACCGTATTCTAAATATTGTTTAGGGTCAATTGTCACTTTTCGCACCATACAGAAATCGTGACTAAATCAATTTTCAATTTGTTCTGATGACTGTACTAAACAGTAAATGACATCATCTGCGAAAATTACTGTCACGGAACTTAATGGCGGCGATGATGAAGGAACACTCATTTACCTCAGGACCAAGACCTGCAGCTCTGGGGATACGTTTAAACACATTAAGTATGTATTATAATTTACTCGAGTCGATGGCGCGGTGCTCTGACTTGATAGGGGATGGCGCTGGTTGCTGTAATGCGTTTATGCGTTGAAGATGGTAATTGCAGTATCTTTTATGTTCAGTCGGGGTATCTCCTAAGAACTTCCAACTACGGTATAGTGTTTGTTAGTGCGCTATTTTCCGGTACGTACCGATGGCAGTTTTATCGCACCACCGGAACTGCAGCTCGTTCGTGCAGCTGAGAAATGTATTTTCGGCTTTTATCGGTCGTGAAAAGGAGACGCCGCCGGCGTGAGTATTAAATGACGCAGCAGCTGTGCAGAGGATGCACTGGAGACGGCGTGGCGAGGCGAGGCAGTGCACAGGTGGGCGCACCTCTTTACAGGCACTTCGATCCGCTTTATCGCTGCCGCCAACCGCTGACGGCCGTCCCAGCATTGTACAGGCTGCAGTCTGCCCGCCGTGTAGCTGATTAATGTGGCGCTCTGGAACAGAGCGATGTACCCGTGTCTGCCGTCTGGTATCGCTCTAGCGGCGCCCATCTAGTCACTCTACTTGGAGGGCAGACATCTATCGGACCAGTCACGCTCCTAGCCTCGTTACTAGTGAAACTGCACGAGACAGTACACTGAACAGTTACTGAACTATTTCAATTCACGAGATATACAGGGTGTTTCAAAAATGCCCGGTATATTTGAAACGGCAATAAAAACTAAACGAGCAGCGATAGAAATACACCGTTTGTTGCAATATGCTTGGGACAACAGTACATTTTCAGGCGGACAAACTTTCGAAATTACAGTAGTTACAATTTTCAACAACAGATGGCGCTGCAAGTGATGTGAAAGATATAGAAGACAACGCAGTCTGTGAGTGCGCCATTCTGTACGTCGTCTTTCTGCTGTAAGCGTGTGCTGTTCACAACGTGCAAGTGTGCTGTGGACAACATGGTTTGGTTTATTCCTTAGAACAGAGGATTTTTCTGGTGTTGGAATTCCACCGCCTAGAACACAGTGTTGTTGCAACAAGACGAAGTTTTCAACGGAGGTTTAATGTAACCAAAGGACCGAAAAGCGATACAATAAAGGATCTGTTTGAAAAACTTCAACGGACTGGGAACGTGACGGATGAACGTGCTGGAAAGGTAGGGCGACCGCGTATGGCAACCACAGAGGGCAACGCGCAGCTAGTGCAGCAGGTGATCCAACAGCGGCCTCGGGTTTCCGTTCGCCGTGTTGCAGCTGCGGTTCAAATGACGCCAACGTCCACGTATCGTCTCATGGGCCAGAGTTTAAACCTCTATCCATACAAAATTCAAACGCGGCAACCCCTCAGCGCCGCTACCATTGCTGCACGAGAGACATTCGCTAACGATATAGTGCACAGGATTGATGACGGCGATATGCATGTGGGCAGCATTTGGTTTACTGACGAAGCTTATTTTTACCTGGACGGCTTCGTCAATAAACAAAACTGGCGCATATGGGGAACCGAAAAGCCGCATGTTGCAGTCCCATCGTCCCTGCATCCTCAAAAAGTACTGGTCTGGGCCGCCATTTCTTCCAAAGGAATCATTGGCCCATTTTTCAGATCCGAAACGATTACTGCATCACGCTATCTGGACATTCTTCGTGAATTTGTGGCGGTACAAACTGCCTTAGACGACACTGCGAACACCTCGTGGTTTATGCAAGATGGTGCCCGGCCACATCGCACGGCCGACGTTTTTAATTTCCTGAATGAATATTTCGATGATCGTGTGATTGCTTTGGGCTATCCGAAACATACAGGAGGCGGCGTGGATTGGCCTCCGTATTCGCCAGACATGAACCCCTGTGACTTCTTTCTGTGGGGACACTTGAAAGACCAGGTGTACCGCCAGAATCCAGAAACAATTGAACAGCTGAAGCAGTACATCTCATCTGCATGTGAAGCCATTCCGCCAGACACGTTGTCAAAGGTTTCGGGTAATTTCATTCAGAGACCACGCCATATTATTGCTACGCATGGTGGATATGTGGAAAATGGTGGATATAGTGTTTCCCAGACCGCAGCGCCATCTGTTGTTGACAATTGTAATACTGTAATTTCGAAAGTTTGTCCGCCTGAAAATGTACTGTTGTCCCAAGCATATTGCAACAAACGGTGTATTTCTGTAGCTGCTCGTTTAGTTTCAAATATACCGGTCATTTTTGAAACACCCTGTAGATGTACCAGAGAAGGAGCCTCGCGGTTTAGGGCGCTATGTCACGGATTGCGCGGCCCTTCCCGTCGGAGTTTCGTGTCCTCCCTCGAGCATGGGTGTGTGTGTGTGTTGTCCTTAGCATAAGTTAGTTTAGGTAATGTGTAAGTCTAGGGACCGACGACCTGAGCAATTTAGCCCCTTAGGAATTCACACACATTTCATTTCCAGAGAAGCAATATGACCTTGGACTTAAGAGTCGAGCTAGTACTGAGCGGTCATTCGACTGTACACAGCTAATGTGTAAGTCACGCTTGTGATACGACACGTACAGCGTGAGGACAGAAACATGGAAATCCCACAAATACAATATCTTGCAGAGTGGAGCAGAGGAAACTCAGGTTCTTTTAACCCGCTAGTACTCGGCGACGAGTGGGAGTATCTACCTCGAGCAACAATTGGCAGACACAATGCAGTTTCAGTCGCTATGGAGCATTGGAGCTTAGACGATAGTGTGTTCATGCTCGAGGAAGTCTTTAGACACAACGATTCTGTGGTCACGTTTCACCGTCTTTTTGTCGAAAGTTCAATGTCGGACGTCGAGATACCGTCCCTGATCTAAACAATGTACTGCGATGAGGAGCGGTGTTTAGAAGTACTGGATGTGTGATGAAAAAGAAACAACCCGGTCCTCGCCGTTCAGTTCGAATTCTGGAAAAAGTAGACAGAGCGGTTCTCGGCGCTACAGTCTGGAACCGCGCGACCGCTACGGTCGCAGGTTCGAATCCTGCCTCGGGCATGGATGTGTGTGATGTCCTTAGGTTAGTTAGGTTTAAGTAGTTCTAAGTTCTAGGGGACTGATGACCTTAGCAGTTAAGTTCCTTAGTGCTCAGAGCCATTTGAAACATTGGAAAAAGTAGACAAAGTGGGAATGGCAGTTCTTGCTTGTCCAAAACGATTCGCTAGGCGACAAGTTATATCGCTTGGTATGCGACATCGTTCGCTTCATCGAGTCTTACACGACGATCTCAGATTTCACCCATATGAAATAAAGATTGTCCATCGACGCATAGAATTTTGTGGCATAATGGACGCTATTCTAACGGAAGGTACAGGTGTCCCAGTATTTATGAGTGACGAAGCCCCTTTTCTTCTGGACGTTTCTGTTAATGTACAGAAGTGTCGGTAGTGGGCGTCGGAGCACCCACATGAAAATCACCAAAACCCTCTCCACATCTCAAAAGTAGCACTGTGTTGCTGTATCTCCAAGATGGGGGTTGTGCTTCTTACCTTTTTGAATAGGGAGGAACTGCAATTACTGTGACATCAACGCGCTACGTCGAAATTGTTAAACAACTTCCTTCGTCCAGAGCTTGAAAGGCATCGAGTGAACATGAAAGAAACATCTCTATTGATCCGTTGTGGATATGGGACAGCGGCTGGCCAAATATTTACCAAGAAAAATCGCCAAATAGCCATACGTTTTGAGATTTTTATTTGGATAATCAGTTTTGGCATTTCAGTAACGCGGTCTTCAGACCATTGTGCACTCCATGTCGATACTTGCATAACTTGAGCCACCATTATCTGGATCCCGGGTATTGGTTTTTGGAGTTCTTCCTTCGAAGGCCTTACAACAACTTCTTCGAAGTAAATACTCCACATACTAATGGCTCCGGTTATGCAATCACCGATACTGCTCATTGTCTTTACATGGAGTACATAGAGGCCTGAAGATAGCATCACAGAAATTGCGAAATTGATTGTCTAAATAAAATAACTTCTCAAAACATACAGCTGTTTGGCGATTTTACTTTATAAAGGACAGAAATGTGGTTCCAAGAGAGTAGTACCACAGCTCAAATGGCGAAAATATCCACGGAAGTGGTTCGACAAGTGCTCCCAGGACAGGTCATTTCACGATTGGCTCCCACGCTCATCCGATCTATCGATCCGTGACTTCATGTTGTGGGGCTGCTTGAAATCAATACTGTAAGTGAACAAGCTCCCTTAAGATTTCAGATAGTCAGGAAATAGAGGCTGTGCCGAATGAAATGTAGGAGAAAGCCGTGCGTAACTTTAAGAGAGGATCCAAATATGTTTTCGGCAAAAGGAACGTCATCTCAACGACATTATTTGCTGAATCTAATAAAGGTATGTAGATTTAAAACTGCAATAAGAGTACCAGTGCTGAATGCAAGATTTCAGTTTCATGTTTCAGTTATTCAATGGTGAAAAATATGCGTTTCCTCTGCTCCACCCTGTATCATGCCTAATACCGTGTAAGAAAAACAGTTGGCCTCCAAAACAGTTTCCAGTGGTCTCTGAATGGATAAACGCAGATCCTGTAAGATTTTCAGGGGATTCTTGTATCATTCTTCCTGCAATATAGTAGCAAGTTTATCTATTATGGAAGTTTATAGCGATCGTGAGTCCTTCTCTGCAATGTACATCACAAATGCTCACTGATGTGGAGATCGGCTGACTTCGGTGGCCAGGGACGATTCAATAGTTAATCCTCGTGTTCATAAAACGAGTTATGGGTGACTGCGAGATGTGTAAACAAGGGCGTTGTTGTCTTGCAACACAGCATGACCACAGGGGAACAAACATTGTATCATAGGACATCCTAGATCAGCCAAAATGATCACAGACCTTGGCAGTAATAAGTCCTTGCAGAGTAACCGTGGGGCCCATAGGAAACTCAGTCATGTTGTCCTATTGGGATGTAAACACCTGCCACAGGTTGTAAACAGTGCGAAACAAGACTCATCCAAACCGTTTATGGCTTTGGCACCACGTTTTCCTGTTATGGGCATTTGCATCCCTTATGAGTGGTTTGTGAATTTCAACTCGCCCTGCAATTCCCTGGTTCTGAAGCTCTCTTCATATTGTTTTGGTGGTTGCTTGGGTCATGAGTGTGACATTAAGTTCTGCTATGGCTTTTGCAGCTGTCGTCCTCTTACTTTCGTGACACACTTTCGCCCTCGCTGTGATGTAGCGGATGATGTTTTTCCCCGCTCCATGTATGCAGTGTTGTGGCGGCTTTTGCCACCGAATGTATCAAGGTGACCAAATGTAGCGCGACGACACCAAATGTAGTGGATGGGTGCCAGGAGGTGCCGCATTAAAACTCGGCGAGAACTTTCCAAATGATTTATTTGTTTCCACCACAGTACCCGTACACCTCGGTGTGTGTCGGCCTTGTAGGACCGCGTCGTCAGGGATGCACCTGCAGATGGCTCAGCGGTCTTCTTCCCTCTTGATTCAGCGTTGCTCCGCCAGGATCCGTAGGCCAGCCCCACTGCTGCTTCTTCCTTGCTGGCGTAACAGAGAACACGGCATCAAACAAGTGCCCGTGATCTGGCATCCGAATCTGTAGCCCTTGCCTCGGGAAGTCTCCAGCATGTGTCAGGAGCCTAGACGACTGCCCGCGGTAGCGAGCTGAAGATTGGCCCGCCGCTGGCTGGCTGTGGATCCCGTGTCGGCCTCAGACGGTCGAACCAAAGACCCGCCGTGGACTGGGATGCTGTCGCCACATCTGTTGCTGCGTGTAGCCCGGCGGTGTGACACGCCCCGCCATCCAGGAGAGCTGCCACACTTGAATGAATCTCGTTAGAAAGCGGCACCTATTTAAACTCGGCTGTATGCCTCTGTTTTGCCAAGTGCGCCGCTTCGAATCACGTATACAGAACACTTAGGTTGGCCAGTGGCCCTCTTCTGCCTGTGACTTGCGCTATGGGAACTGCTGTGTGTGTCTTCTCCGGCAGTTCTACGCCCCTGTGGCCTCTATTTGCCTTCGCAACTGCTGTTATGCGTAACTTACTGCAATCTGGTCCGCACCTGGCTGTAACTTGTGCTCCGAATATCGCACAAAACTAATTTTTCCTATCCTAAACAGTGGTGCCGCTACAGTGATATAAATCTCTGATAGGGCGCCTCTTGAAATACCAAACACTTCAGGTCCATTGGCTATGGAAGCACCCTCTATAAGAGCACAGACAGTTTGCCCAAGTACGAATTCACTTAGCTGTGATATAATGCATTCACAACTACACAGAACATTGTTCTGACCACGGCTTACACTTGCAACATATTGAAGACGTTGCACAGATCTCGTTCATGGTCAAATACAACAGCGCAACCTGAAGGCTTGGCTAGCATCATCATTTATGTCCAGGGATGCATTTCTCGCATTGTTCCGGATTTTTCTCTAACCCCATGTTGTGCCAGACAATTGTATGGAATCAGCACAGCACAGTGTGTCAGAATGGCAGAAAGGAGCTCTCGTGTTTGGACGTGCTCATGGAGACACCGCGAATGTCGTTGCCCGATTTGCTGTTAGATCGACATGGACTGGCTAGCGTGTCGACAAGGACAGATATACGAATCACATCCGTGTAACAAGACATAAGAACCATTGTCTTCGAAACATAGCCGACACGGACAGCAGAGGAATGTCTCTGCCATTCGATGGCATCCGGTTCAAAACATGATTAGAAGTGCTGCTATCAGTCAAAGCAGGTCTGTCTGAACCAGCGTGCGAGTGAATATTGTGATGGGAACTACATGCAATGGAGGTTCAGAGTCCGGTACCTCGGAAAAGGCCATTAAAGACACATACAGCTACACGCCTATGGTGGCCCAACCAAACAGCGACTAGACAGTAGTTTTAAGAATACGATACGGGACGACGTGCCCCGATTTCCATATTTTAAGATTATGTAAGGCGTAGAGTGAATGGAAGGCCCTGTGGGATTTAAACCGCTGTGTGGAAGGTGGAGTTCACACTCGAAGTGGCTCTGTGATGTATTTTGTTCTGTAGTTTGGACCCAACCATTCACATAACCTTGAACATGAATCAGAATGTTTATTTCGAACGTTTACTTCGACATTTTCCTTAATTAAGTGTTGCTCATTCTTCTTCACCTTTTTGATGAATATGCTGCCAACGCTTCCATCTTCGAAGACGACAATATCTGTGTTCACAAGGCTGCGCGCATACATTACTGTAATGACGTATGTCAAATCTACTAGCCCACTGTACCTCTCGAACTCAGTCCCACAGAAACTTTCTAGGGCTATTTGGAACAGTGGATCAAACACAGCGTCAACATCCCCGCAGTTCTGTATCTCTACGAGAGCTAGTCGTCACGGCTTCAGCTGTATACGGTATCTCTCTATGGCGCCCAATATGGTGCCAGGATCAAGGGTTGGTAACAGCGTGATGTATTCCGGGCGTGATTAAGTTTCTATTCGGTGTGCTTGCTTCGAAAATTTCCGTTGTATTATGAGGTACAGCGAAAAGGTAGAAGTTCTGACAAGAAGGGGAATAAAAGAGACAAAAGAACAGTGTGCAGAGTCAGGTGGAGCAGTGGCAAAGAGAAACTGGTCTGTCGTTGCGGAAGATCACGGTTCACGTCGAAACCCAGTCATCTAGATTTGGAGTTTCTGTGGTTTCCTTAGGCCGTTTAAGGCAGATGTCAAGATCGTTACTTTGAGGAGGACACATAACGGATACGAAGGTGAAGCATCACAGATGGCTCCTCTCCATTAGTTAAAAGTGATGAATATTAGGATTAGCGAACATACATACCCGCGAAACAAAACTGATTGTGGACAACACCTGATTGAACATGTAAAATATCCACAATCTGTTGCAAATCCTAAGAGCTAAAGTACTGTTTATATTACGGGGGTACTTGACCTGGGAACTCCTGCTGACGTCAGAATCACTCTTAACCCCCCAGGGGGTCCACAACTCTTTTGTGGATACGTGCGTAGCGAGCACGGGACCCCGAGCTAATGTGGCCTTCCTTCCTTTCTGGGCTGCATACCTTCCTTTTCCGCATCCTTCCCCATTCCTCTCTTCGCCCCTCCTCCCCTCACCTCTGGCTCTTTCCTTCCCTTTCTCCCCATCTGGGAGTATGGTTTGTGCCTACGTCCGGAGACGGACACTCGTAAATGTACTGCATTCTTCGCCTTCCTTGCTTTTATGTCTTCTTCCTTCCCTTGTCCTTCCCTTTTTCCTTACCTCTTCTCTTTACCCTTTTCTCCGCTGCGGCGTTTGAGACCTCTCTTCTTTCCTTTCCCTTTCTCTTTCTTCCTCCCTGTGCGTGTCTGAAGGCCGACCCACGCCTTTTGTGCGTAGCCGGTGACGGGGTAACGCGTAATTCCCCGCCCCGGGTAGACAGGTAGGACACATGCGTACCCCCTGGTAACGGCCAGGCTCAGGGAGGGGTGATTACCCGAGCTGATACCTTCCGAAAGTGCCGATTGGTCCTTCCGTCCGTTTGTCGGGAGGTGTGACCTGAGATGTGAACAATCACCTAAGGCGGGAGTGCCCTCAGAGAGGGCCCCCACAAGGGAGGAGCGCGCTATCGGAGACGCCGGTAATCATGGGGGATTCTTCCGCAATAGTTTCCTCACCTTCCACTATGTCTGCTCACAAACGTAAGTATACTGAGTCTCAGCCACAGACGATTCTTCCATCGTTGCCACAGTTCCTTGTTGTTTCTCGGTCTGATGAAGGTCACGACTTCTCCACGGTCAACCCTTTCATTATTCAGAAAGGTGTCGACGCAATTGCAGGTCCTGTAAAGTCTTGTTCCAGATTACGGAATGGCACCCTGTTGTTAGAAACACACAGTGCCCTCCAGGCACAAAAATTGCTGCGTACTTCTCTGCTCCATACCTTCCCTGTCCGGGTGAAACCGCACCGTACCTTAAATTCCTCGCGTGGGGTCGTTTATACACGCTCCCTCGATGGCTTGTCTGACGAAGAAATTCAGCACTATCTGTCTGACCAGGGCATAACGGCAGTTCATAGAGTTATGAAACGGGTTGACACGAACATCATTCCAACCCTCACTGTCTTCTTGACATTTGACAAAGTTCAACTCCCATCGAAAATCAAAGCAGGCTATGAGATAATTTCCGTTCGCCCTTACGTCCCAAATCCTACGCGTTGCTATCGATGTCAGCGGTTCAGTCACACCAGCCAGTCCTGTTCCAATCCGGCCAAATGTGTTACGTGTGGCAAGGATGCCCATGAGGGTGCTTGTCCACCTCCATCCCGTCGCTGCATCAACTGTATGGGTGACCACGCTGCTTCCTCTCGAGATTGCCCCATTTTTAAGGACGAAAAGCTCATCCAGGAAATAAGAGTGAAGGAAAAGGTGTCGACCTTTGCTGCTCGAAAATTATTCGCCAGTCGACAGCCCACCGTGCCCCAGACAGGAAAATACAGCACTGTCCTTGCTTCTCCTCGGCCAACAAAGGAGGCGGCCACGCAGACTTGCGACCTCACCTTTAGCACCACGGTCGTCAGATCGGCCAGCGCAAAGATCGCCCGTTCAACCTCACCACTTTCGCCTGCCCACTCTATGGCTCACCCTTCGTCGGGTTCTGCTAAATCTCGAGCCCAAAAGTCAGACGCCAAGTCTTCGAAAAAAGAGCATACTCGTGAAGAGTTTTTACGTACCGCAACTTCACAACCATCGGTTCCTCCTTCATCTAAACATCATACTTCCAAGAAGGCTACAAAGAAACCCAGTTCCTCTCCTTCTCCGCCAAGGCGTGTCCCATCTACAGCACCACCTGGCGGAAATCGCCCTCGGCCGTCTTCTGTGTCGCCGAGGCGCACTGCTGGTGGCCGGTCAACCGACCGATCGCTGGTGGCAGGAGCTGCTCCTGACCAACCTATAGATCAGGATCTTCTGCCTTCGGCTGAATGCCATTCCATGCTGTCGGTCGCTAGCTCCGAGCAGTCTTTGAGTTGACAGCACCTTTGGTCACATTCCTCCATTTTCTGTTCACCCCATGTCCATTATCCACTGGAATATCCGCGGCATTCGAGCCAATAGGGATGAATTGTCGATCCTCTTACGATCCTACTCGCCGGTCATCTTCTGTCTTCAGGAAACAAAGCTGCATCCCCATGACCGCTTTGTTCTCCCTCATTTTCAGTCCGTCCGATATGACCTTCCCTCTGTTGAAGGCACTCCAGCCCATGGAGGACTCATGATTCTTCTCCATGATACTCTCCATTATCACCCAATCCCCTTAAATAGTTCCTTCCAAGCTGTCGCCGTCCGTCTTTCCCTTTCTGGATACACGTTCTCTCTTTGTACTGTATACATTCCATCATCCACACCAATGGCACGAGCTGATCTCCTTCATCTTCTTGGTCAGCTTCCACCCCCCCTATTTGCTGGTTGGGGACTTCAATGCCCACCACCCGCTTTGGGGATCTCCACATCCTTGTCCACGTGGCTCACTATTGCTAGACGTCTTCCACCTAGCGGATCTAGTTTGCCTCAACACTGGGGTCCCTACATTTTTGTCTGCCTCCACGACAAATTTATCTCATTTGGACCTTGCGGTCGGTACTGTTCCGCTGGTCGGCGCTTCGAATGGTTCGCCCTTGATGATACACACTCGAGTGACCACTTTCCATGTGTCCTTAGACTGCAGCCTCAACTGCCATATATGCGTCCGAGACGCTGGAAGTTTGCCCAGGCCGACTGGACACTTTTCGTCTCTAGCGACATTCGATGACCGTCACTTTCCCAGCGTTGACGATGAGGTCACACACGTTACCGACGTTATTCTTACAGCTGCGGAACGTTCAATACCACGCACCTCCGAATTGCCCCGGCGCCCCCCAGTTCCTTGGTGGAACGAGGCATGCAGTGACGCAATACGTGAGCGGCGACGTGCTCTTCGCATTTTCCGTCACCATCCTACTTTGGCCAACTGTATCCGCTATAAGCAGCTCCGTGCGCGATGCCGTCGCGTCATCCGCGATAGCAAGAAGGCAAGCTGGAAATTCTTTATTAGCTCATTTAACACCTTCACTCCCTCCTCGGAAGTTTGGAGTCGGCTTCGACGGTTCTCAGGCGCGCCTAGTTTCTCCCCGGTCTCTGGGCTCATTGTCGCGCATGGTACCTTAGTGGACCCCGTCGCAATTTCTAACTCGTTGGGTCAGCACTTTGCTGAGATTTCGAGCTCTTCAAATTACCCGCCAGCGTTTCTCCCGAAGAAACGTGCAGCGGAAGTGCGACATCTTGCTTTCTCCTCTCTAAATCACGAAAGCTACAATACTGTTTTCTCCCTGCGGGAACTCCAACATGCCCTCTCTTCTTCTCGCTCCTCCGCCCCAGGACCGGATGGTATCCATGTCCAAATGTTGCTGCATTTATCAACCCATAGTCTGCGTTACCTCATTCGCCTTTATAATCGAATTTGGACCGACAGTACCTTTCCCAGACGGTGGCGGGAAGCTGTTGTCGTTCCCGTTCCGAAACCTGGAAAGGACAAACATCTCCCCTCTAGCTATCGCCCCATTTCTCTCACGAGTAGTGTCTGTAAGGTTTTGGAGCGTATGGTGAATTACCGTTTAGCTTGGTGGCTGGAATCCCGTAGTCTTTTAACACCTGCCCAATGCGGATTCCGAAAGCATCGTTCTGCAGTTGACCATCTTGTTGCTCTCTCCACTTATATCATGAACAATTTTCTCCGGAAACGCCAAACGGTAGCAATATTTTTCGATCTGGAGAGAGCATACGATACCTGTTGGAGGACAGGCATCCTCCGCACACTGTTCTCTTGGGGCTTTCGAGGCCGGCTGCCCCTTTTTCTTCGCGAATTTATGGCAGAGCGCACTTTTAGGGTGCGGGTGAACACTACTCTCTCCCGTACTTTCTCCCAAGAAAACGGGGTACCCCAGGGATCCGTGCTGAGTGTTGTACTGTTTGCCATCGCCATAAATCCAATTATGGATTGTCTCCTTCCTGATGTCTCGGGCTCCCTCTTTGTGGACGATTTTGCGATCTACTACAGCTCTCAACGGACCAGCCTTCTTGAACGACGTCTTCAAGGATGTCTCGATCGCCTCCACTCGTGGAGTATCGAAACCGGCTTCCGTTTCTTACCCAGTAAGACCGTTTGTGTCAATTTTTGGCGACGTAAGGAGTTTCTTCCGCCCTCCTTACATCTAGGTCCTGTCAACCTTCCGTTTTCAGACGTCGCTAAATTCTTGGGTCTTCTGTTTGACAGAAAACTGTGCTGGTCCTCCCACGTTTCCTATCTTTCGGCTCGCTGTCTGCGATCGCTTAACACCCTCCTTGTCCTGAATGGTACCTCCTGGGGAGCGGACCGAGTGGTCCTTCTCCGCCTCTATCTCGCCTTAGTGCGCTCGAAATTGGATTATGGAAGCATAGTCTACTCCTCTGCTCGGCCGTCTATTCTTCGGCGTCTCGACTCTATCCACCACCGTGGATTACGTTTAGTGTCTGGAGCTTTTTACACTAGCCCTGTGGAAAGCCTTTGTGCTGAGACTGCTGAATCTCCGCTGTCCAATCGGCGAGCAGTCCTCCTGAGTCGTTATGCTAGCCATCTGTCTTCCATGCCTGCTAATCCAGCCCATGACCTTTTTTTCGACGCCTCCTTTGATGTAGGGTATGCAGGCCGCTCCTCCTCCCTACTACCCCCGGGAGTCCGCTTCCGTCAACTGGTCCATTCTCTTTCCTGCCGCCTTCCTAAAACCTTCTTGACAACTTGGGGTACAGCACCGCCTTGGCTCCGTCCCCGGATCTGCCTGCTCCGTGATCTTTGTCAATTTCCCAAGGATGGTACCCCTACACTTGTTTATCGTCGGGCATTTGCTGCTCTCTGTGCAGAAATGACGGACGCCACATTTATTTACACCGACGGTTCGAAAACATCGTTAGGAGTAGGGAGTGCCTATATTGTTGGCGACACCCCAAATCGCTTTCGGCTTCCCGACCAGTGTTCGGTTTATACTGCGGAGCTTTACGCTGTTCTCCAGGCTGTCCACTACATCCGCCGCCATCAGCGGATACAGTACGTTATCTGCTCAGACTCTCTCAGCTCTCTCCTCAGTCTCCAAGTTCTTTACCCTGTGCATCCTCTGGTCCACCGGATTCAGGACTGTCTGCACTTGCTCCACCTGGGGGGCGTCTCGGTGGCGTTCCTCTGGCTCCCGGGACACGCTGGTATCTGTGGGAATGAGGCGGCCGATATAGCGGCCAAGGCTGCAGTCTCTCTTCCTCGGCCAGCTATTCAGTCGCTTCCCTTCACCGATCTACGGAGCGGTTTATGTCGCAAAGTTGCTCATTTATGGCATGCGCATTGGTCAACACTTCCCCGTAATAAATTACGGGAAGTGAAAGCCCTTCCTTGCGCTTGGACCTCTTCCTCCCGAACGCGTCGTCGGGAGGAGGTAATTTTAGCTAGACTCCGGATAGGGCACTGTCTTTTTAGCCATCGACATCTTTTAAGCGGCGATCCTCTCCCACTATGTCACCACTGCTCTCAGCTGTGGACGGTAAGACACCTTTTAATTGAGTGCCCCTATTTTAGTCCGTTACGCTCACGTCTACAGCTATCGCCTGATCTATCGTCGATTTTAGCAGATGACACGCGCTCAGCCGACCGCGTTCTCCAGTTTATTAGTGACAGTGAAATGACGTCAGTCATTTGAAGCCTTTTTTGGGGACAACCACCCCCTTTCTGTAGTGGATTTTTAAGTATTCCTTCTACATTTAGTTTCTCCAATTTTATGACTCCGTTCCCACTGCTGCTGGTTTTCAATTTCGGTTTTTTACTGTCTTAAGTCACGGGCTGGGCGCTAATGACCATAGAAGTTTTGCGCCCTAAAACCACAAAAAAAAAATCACTCTTAAGGCGCGATGCTGATAATATTCACGGAACGCTAACAATCAAACTGTGGTTCCCAGGAGTGCCCTTAACTTTGGTATTTTATTATGTGTATCCTGCCCTCCTCATGTACGCTCAATTCATAAGAAAATTAAGAAATTCATAGATGACCAGGAAGAAAAAGCAACTGAAATGAAATATTGTCTTCTTCAGACTTAGTTTATTACAGTATAAAACATAAGAATACAGAGACATAGAACATTTAGTCAAAAGAGGAAAATAAAGACGAAACCAAATTCACGCTCACGGATGATGTTGACGACTGGTAAAGTTATTAAAGCGGAATGTGGTGGTGAAGTTTACATGATGCCTCCCTCGAAACTAATAAACAAACGCTGTCTGATTAATGTATGGGAAATTCGCAGAGATTGTGAACTTCTAGCTGGACGTTCAGTACGACGTACGTTGGATGAAATACAAGTACTGCAGATCAAATGGACTCGCTGCTGTGATCATCACGCTCTTCAAAGAAAGCCCCCTAATATACACGAGTTGCACATGTCTTCATGAACGTACTGCTCAGCAAGTGATGTGGAGCTGCACAACTGCGAAGCATCCTTGCACCTATTTGAATAGAGAATCACGGCTGCCGCTCACCGAAAAACCGAAACTATATTCTGCGGCGGACCTCTGGTCTAATGACACGAAAAATCCACCCTTCCTTCCCTACTCAACACCCTCACTCCACATGGAGTATCGCCAAAAATTGTCGTCTCCAATCGATAAGCAGCTCGTGCCAATGTCTTAATTACAACACGACGCCATAACTCTCTCGTAGACACAGCATAACCGCCATAACGTATTCTCCCAATGGGAAAACTTGCCGCTAAAAACTACGCAACGTGTTCTGACGTCAACTGCGATCCTCCAATCGCAACGAGATATGATCCTGCGCCCGCGTCATAAGCGTTGCGGGCGCTGCTTGGCTCCATGCTACCCTGGTACCAAAAAAACGCGCAATTTCTCCTCTGCGGCAGACAATGCTCTTCTCCAGAGAGCATTAGTTCAAGTAGCTGCGACAATGTCACCCGCAACGTTATGAACTCGTAAATGGCACAGAGCCGCCCAAGCCGGATAATACGTCACGTAGCAGAATGCAAGGCGCCGGTGGGTGCCGTGCGGCAAGCCATATCCCGGTCTTCGAGGGATCTGAAGAGATCAAAGGTGAGGGATGCAGCCAGTCTCCACAATGCGAAGGGAGGTTTCCAATTCACTCAAGATTTATTGTTGCAACATTGCATATGGAGAACATGAAATGATTACGTTTACAGATTAGTAGCGCAATCGGTTCTGAGGTACCAAGCTGAAACACCCGTACTAGTTCGCGGTGCAGCCTCAACGGGCCGCAATGCTGGCGCTCACTCTGGCATCCAGTCGATCGTCCAGTCGGCGAATACTGTCTTGGAATTTGTTATGCTACGCCTACTTGACCTGTCCATGTAGTTCTCTACGAGTTGTTCGTTGACAAGTCGCATCAGTCTCTTCTCGTCCCATTATATGCCATACGTGCTCTGTTGGAGACAAGTCCGGAGATAGTGCTGGAAGTTGCAGAGCACGTTGAGTTTCACGGGCAGTGTGCTGGAGCAACACATCACTCTCTTGTTGTAAGAACGGCAATAGGAAGGATCTAAGAACATGCTGTACGTATGGAGCGCTGGTTAGTGTCCCCTCCAGAAACACCCAAGGTGAACGGGAGCTGTAGCTTATTGCACCTCAGACCATAAGGCCTGCGGTAGGGCCATTGTTTCTTGAACGAATGCTCTCTGAGACAGGTCTACGTCGTACGCACAAGCGAGCATCACTTCCGTGCACGCAGAATTTGCTTTCGTTGCTGAAGACCGCGGCGCATTTCATGAGATCGTCTGGCGTCGATGATATGGCATCAGTGGAAGACGGCTTAGTCCGACTGATAATAACTGGCTCGCATCAGTTCGTCTGTGCTGTGGTAGCTGTCCGACCTCTCACAGCTGCCCTTACAATTCGGCGATTACGACGGGCGTCTGTGCTGCGTGGACGTCCAGAACCTCGTCTACGGGTGTGATAACGTTCATTTGACCACTAATACCAACATGGTTGCACAACTGAAACAGGTCGTCCGACTTGAGAGGTATTCTCATCCTGCCACTCGGAATGCAACAAACTGACCCCTTTTCGAAGTCGCTCACAAGCGCGAGTGCTTTTCCGTGGCATGGCTGCCTGATTGCTTCACACGGTTGTACCACACTGAGCCTTGTGGCTGTGAGCATTGCCTATTAAAGGGTCGACATAGATTGCAATATGGTAGCTATCCCACTACTCAATCTGCTGGCGAACGGCGTTACAATCATTATAGTTTATCTACTACCCTTAGGTGGCATATGCCGTCAATGAATCAAATTCGACGTCTTCTTTGCCGGTGTACTATTTTATTCGGCCGCTTATCAATACGACCGGTAAAAAAAAATCTGTCATTCCATGCTCTACATTAATCTAGTTGCCCTGATGGGTCACTATATAACTCAAGTGGCAACAGTAGTTCTTTATTAATTATTTAATAAACAAAGATGAAATATAGCGAGTCTGAAGGCTTAACTGTCATTCATACAAGCGCACTGTGAGCAACACAGATAACAATATGCAACTTGTACACTCTGTGTAAAAGGATCGCCTATTAAATCTTTTGGAAGAAATAGATATTTACGGGAATAAGATGCAGCATCCGCCCTCCCCCTCCCCCCCCAAAACTGCTGAATGAACTAACGAATTTACACTGAACACCTGTTTTTCGCTGTATGTCAGTCTGTGGCAGTTCTTGCTTTTCATGATGTTCTGCCCCTGTCCATTTGTTTTCTGTCCCTGGCCCCGTGCCGCCCATATTTTCTTGCTCTGTTTTCGCGAGCTGCTCTGCCCGTGGCTTTTTTTTCTTGTCTTTAGATTCTGCTTCAAACTAACTTCATTATGTACTGTATACGTCCCTGATACCTATTCGAGAGCTGGGAATAGTAACTATAACATTTCATCAGAGACCATGTTTGAGGTCCAGCTTTCTTTCGCATTACATTTTCAGCTTATCCTATTTTGCTTCGTGTAGAATGTTAAACATCGTATCTCTGGCTTTGTAACACGCAGCTGTTAGCAGTGCTTACGGTCGGCGACATCTAGCAGCCAAGCTCCTCTGCTGTTTCTGCTGCAGCTGTAAGCTCACTGTGCTAACGACGGCGGTACACAAGTTTTTATACAATGTGCTGATGCCAGTCATGGCCATAAATTTTATTTCCCTCTTCTATTAACGTCAAGGAGACAGATCTTCTTCCATAATGTGAATTAGTGCTTCTACATAAAATATTGTAAACTTTTCGTTTGCTCTTACTCATCAATATGCACGTTCTTTTCTAGGTCAATCTGATGATGATTGAAACCGGCAACTGAGTGAAAAAAACATACTGTTTCGATTTCTATATGTTGTCTAACATCGGATCTGTCACGTTCAAGGTCAATGTAACCCCTCATAAAAAAGTAAAGAAGACTAAAAGAAATGTCAGGTGATATATCTATTGTGCTAAACAAAGTTGTTTACTCAGCTTTTAAAAAATCTAAGATGGAGGTGATGTAGATTAGCAGAATAATAAGAAAAAGTATTTGGTGAATATTATAATTTAGTGACATATAGTAGAAGTGAAGGAATTCTATTAAGGAGAAAGTAACATTGCACAAGATCAACATTCAATAGCTAGTTGCAGGCAGCTTCCCACAGCAAATAACGACAACTGCCGTTAAAAAAATTCTTGGAGCTCTAATTCCGAAATACGAAATTGTATGGAAGTGAAACGTGGGTAGCACTTGAACTGGAGCAGAATTTGTATGGTTTGTAATATGGTGTTATATAAAAAATTAAAAAGAGAAATACATTATAGGTACGAACTGAAGAGCTGCTAGAATGAATAAGTAACTTGGTAATTGAAGATGATATGGCGTGGGGGTAAGTTTAAGGGAAAAGAAGGACTTTAACATGTAACACAGACTCATGGAGATGTTAGGTACAATATGTACAATCGGTATGTAGACGCAATGAGCCGTAAGATGTCTAGACCTTTACACTGTTTGAAGACTCACAGAGCAGGTAAAGGATACACTTTTCTAACCAGACAAGAATCTCACACACATGTAGTAACTGATAGTTTACTAATATTCCGAAATGATGTTCGAAATGGCTTCCACGCACAGTAATGCGTGACATAAGCGTATTTCTTACGAAGCCTAAACAGAAATTTTGACAAATAAGACATGCAACTTCATCAACAAAACTCATTAGTTCAACAATCTGGAAAAATGACCTCTCCGGCTATAGAGTTGTACATTATGTAATTCCACGACTGTTTTCGGCCTATTCAGTCTTTTTCCAGGTGGATCGGGAAATTACGGTGAGTGATAATCTGGCATTAAAAACCGCCGAAATTGGTCGTCGACTTATGTAAAATTATATATGAGCAACTGAAACGACCTTTCAATAGTGGAATATACAACTGTCGAACAACAAAAGTCTCCGATAGAGGAACGAATAAATATCGTCTAGATGGTGCGCAGCACGAACGTAACATGATGTCTGATCCGTGTTTGGTCAAAACAAGAACTATAGCTACCAACGGCGCATTACATAACAGTTCTGCTAGCACTTACTGCATGAGTACGACAAAATGTCCGCCAACGAGGCTAGCAGCTTGCAAATCATTCTTTGTGTAACAGATTTATATCCCATATAACTGTTTTCTCTGTTAATACTGAATGGTTGTAAAAGACTGTTTGATATTTCGTTTAAGTATTAAGATAACATGTATTTATTAGTTTGCGCGAAACATTTGTGTGGCAAAAATTACGAATATACATTATCTTGACGGAGACGATCTGTATTATCCAGAGGAGTTCGTTAGCGGCTGTTACATTTGTAGACACAATATTATTAGCTAATTTTCAAGCTCCATGCAGGTATTGCACCTCTAATCATGCAGAGACTCACATATGTAATAGTTTTGCAAGTACATTTTATTTCTGGGTACTTGCGATTCAGATGACCGACATATATAGTAACGTTAAAATACATTTTATATACTGATACATTATATTGGTTATGAAATGCAGTTTAAAACTGAAGAAATTACGGAAAGATAGGAAATTCATGAGATGGAACCTAGATCAGTTGAAAAAATAGTGAGATTTAGGTAACGACTGAAAGAAACAGAATAAAGGAATACAAAAGCAGGCGTAAAGGTAGCTTTGAGAAATTAAATAATGAACGCAGCAACCAGATAGTCATAAAGACAAATTGGATTAGAAATTCTTGGATGATGCACGGAGTAGAGAATTTAATATGGGTGCATGGAAACTAGATTTACAAGAATTGCAAAATCGCTAATCAGGAATGGCTAGAGGTTATAGAACCCTGAATGATGTTGGGAAATATAGAGGCCATCTACAGAAAAAGTAAAGAGGCATTGAGAGAGAGAGAGAGAGAGAGAGAGAGAGAGAGAGAGAGAGAGAGGTGCCACTTATAGGAAAATTGTAGAAAAAAGAAGCTGGTGTGTGGACATGAAGAGGTCCGATAGCACGCCAGTACCAACAAGAAAGTAAATAATGGAAACCTGAAAGATGGAAAGAATACAGAGAAGGGTAACGCAACGGAAATAAATTTCAGGGCAATGTTATAGAAAGGACTTTAAAGCTGAAGATGAGATGCGAGGTATGATACTGCAAGAAGAATTTGACAGTGCCCTGATAGATCTAAATCTAAACAAGGCCACTGGGTTAGAGGACATTTCCTCAGAGTTACTGTGAACCTTTGGGGGAACCGAACCAGCCGCGATGGACTTAGAAATCAATAGAAATTTAATAGTTTCAATTGCAAAGACGGTAGTTTAAAACTATCACTTTAAAAGTTATAGCCAGTAAAACAATGACACGAATTATTTACAAAAAAAAAAAAAATAGAAAAAAGAATTGTAGAAACTGATTGATCTTGGGGAAGATTAATTTTAGTTCCGAAGAAATGTAGAAATGGTGAGCAATACTGACTCTACGAATTGTCTTAGAAGATAAATTGATGAATGATAATCTTACATATATACCATTTCATAAGTTTTTGACAATCTTGATGGACATTCACTATTTGAAAGATGGAAGATATCAGGAATAAAACATAGTGAGCGAAAATTTCCGTACATCATGCACGGAAACCAGACTACTATTAAGAGTTGAAGAGCATGCAACGGTAACAGTAATTGAGAAGGAATTGAGACAGCTTATTCAATCTGTACATTGAGCAAGTGGCGAAGGAAACCAAGGAGAAATTTGGAAAGGGAATTAAGGGTGATGGAGGAGAAACGTTTTCATTAAAAAATAAAGAAAGAGAAAAACTGTAACATTTTACTTCTGTAAGAGACGGTGAAGGATATGGAAGAACAGTTCAAAGGATGGATAATGCTTTGATAAGAGATTATAAGTTAAATATCAACAAAAGTAAAACAAAGGTAATGGAATACATTTTCCCTCTACAATTTTTACCCTCCACACTTACATCCGTTACTGACTTGACGATTCCTTGATGCCTTAGGAAATGCCCTATCAACCCACCTCATCTTTCAGTCAAATGACTTTTTCCCCGTGTGAGTCCAAGTACCTCCTCATTAGTTTTTCGATATACTCACCCATTCTTCAGTTTTCTTCTGTACCGTGACATTTCGGCAGTTTCTATTCTTTTCCTGTCTGACCTGTTTATCGTCCACGTTTCGCTTTCGTACAAGACAATGCTCCAGAAAAATAACTCTAGAAAAGTCGTCCTAACATTTCAATTGATATTCGACGTCAACAGCTTTCTCTTTTTCAGAAACACCATTCTTACTACTGCCAGTATCCGTTTTGTATTCTCTACTTTAGCCATCATCAGTGACTTTGCGGCCCATGTAGCAATCTCTTCTACCACTTTTAGTTTTTTATTTCCTAATCTAATTCCCTCAATATCACCTGATTTAATTCAACTATATCTCATTACTCTTATTTTAGTTTTTTAGTGTCTATTATATAACCCCTTTACAAGAGATTATCCATTCGGTTTAACTTCTGTTCCATGTCCCTTGGTGTCTCCGATAGAATTACAAAATCATCACCTTTTATTCCATCTCCCCGAACTTTAATTACATTTCCAAATTTCTAATTGGTTTCCTTTACAGCTTTCTCAGTATACTAATTGAATAACTCCCTTCTAAACTACTGATTACCTTCCATGTCATTAGACACACGTAACTTTACTATCAGTCTTTTCATCTTTAGGTAATTACTACGCACAAGAGCCTCTACAGTTTGTTTTGTATATTTTAGTATTTGTCTACTGCTACCGTTTTTCCTATACTGTAGATTCCATTGAGAAATTAACTTTTTCTGGACGTCATAACAGATGTCCCACTAATCCGTAACTGTCGACAGCTTATTAAATGAAGAAATGAGGATACTGGTCAGCAAAAAATTGAAATACAGCCAGAAAATAAGTCAATGATTTAGACAGCAATGTACAGTTACGGAAAAAATTTCGAGTGGTCATGTAAAAATAATGGTACCGTATGAGATACCGATTACTGTGCGCTCAAGGACCCCTGTGGGTTACAGGGCAGCAATTTGCCTGATGATGTTTAGATACGCAGAGATGGGGAGTATTGGTTGCGGTAATTGACAATGGATTTACCGCTAGTGGATCGCAGCGGTCCCAGGCGGCCCAGTCCGGCAGATGGTGGTTGCACTAAGCCGCGCGGGCTTCCTGATCGAATTGCAGGAGCCTGGAGATCGAAAAGGTGTCTACAGCAACGACTGGGGTATTTTTCTTAAACAAGAGCTTGCTGCAGATATACACTAATGTCTTATGAAATCAGTTAAGTATTGGTTATCATGGTACGCTCGGTACGAGCTGTGCGCGTATTTCGGAGAACGTTATTTTGCGCAAGCAGGAATGGAGTCAGTGTTGCTGACTTGTAAATAATTTAACAGCGATTGGTGGTGAATATTGGTAGTGTATCGATTATGGAGAAGTACTGGCCATCCTTATTCAGAGTTACAGTGAAGTCACAGGAGAGAGGAAGGTGAACCGCTGTTTAGGAACTGGTGGTGACTTGCATTTGGATTATAAGAACAAGTGTTCCAGAAGACTTGTCATGCGATTGGCGCCAAACAATGGAGTGTAGGTTATACTGTTTTCTATATGCAGTTATAGAGTGGACACCTGGGTATAATCAAGAGATGGTTTGAATGAAAAGTTTCACGCCGCTGAATGAAGAATCTCTTACGAAGGAAAGCATGAATGGAAGCGACCAAGATTTAAGAGCGTTATTTGTGAGCGTTGTTCAAGCAAAAAGTCTGTAGGTAAGCTCTTTTCAGCCGTGGTGGGAGAGAGAGTGTTCAGGCATAGGTTGTTCTGAAGATGCAACAAAATGTCGATGAAGAAGAAAATACAGAGCTTCAGGCGATATGTATGTTTATCAGTGGCAACACTTTCCGGAATCCTCTTTGGCTATAAACGTGCGAAACTACTTTGAAGAAATATACTGCACTCTCTCTGTACAAAAAGTATTTATTTGAGGCAATACGTGAAAGCTGGAATTTGGTATGAAGTCTTATAAGAAACTTCGAAATAGTCTAAAGTAAGTGCAAAATTAATTTGTTAGTCTCTTGTTAATCCTAGCAGTAATGTGTACCAGCCTAGTACCTTGACTTTCATAATGTCTCTTCGACTCTCGAAACTGGTTCCTGTTATCTACGGCACATAACTGGTTTCTTCATTCTTTCTGAAATCATAATATACACTGAAGAAAAGTTTACTTATTTTTAAGCACAAAATTAACTGCGAGATTTGCACCGAGGTAGTTCATGTTCCTGATGTAGATTAATTCTTAATGCATGGAAAAGCAGCACCGTCTTTTGGGTACAGCTGCTGTATGTTGTCCTGAACTAATTGATTCAACACAGATAGATGGTCTAAAATATACACGGAAATCCCTCTACGATAAGAAGGCAATTATGAATTACCTGATCTTTTGTGCAAGTCGACCAACAGATAATGGGAAATACTTTGATACACATATTTCTGTGTGTTTTTTTTAAAGATACAATTGTCATTCTGATGTCGCGTCCGTACAGTTTTTCTAAATCATGACAGTAAGGTGCAGATAAACCATTACTTTTCTCTACAGGGTGTCGCAGGAGGAATGGTTAATATCAGGGATATTACAGGAACGATCTTTCGAAGGAAAAACGTCCAGTAAACATTGGTTCTGAAATGCATACCTTAAGAGGTTCTATTGTAAGCTCTTTTCTTTTCATGTTTTGTGATGGATTAGTACAGACCAAAAACACGAAACTGATTTCAGTAAGCATGACAGTAATGAGGACAGCGTAGCTGCGAAAGTTGAGAATTTTTGCTACCTCCGTAGCAAAGTAATCCATGTTGGACTGAGCAAGGAGGACGTAAAACTGTGATTAACACTGGCAAAAAGGGCACTCCTGGCCAAGAGAAGTCTAACATTATCAAACATAGGCCTTAATTTGAGGAAGAAATACAATACTGGTCTCCAAAGCCCGGCGCTGTATGGTAGTGAAACATGGACTGTGGAAAGCCAGAACCGTTAAGATATGGTACTACAGAAGAATGTTAAATACTGGATGGACTGATGAGGTAAGAAATGAGGAGGTTCTGCGAAGAATCGGCGAGGGAAGTTATAGATGGCAAACACTGACGAGAAGGCGGGACAGAATGATAGGACATCTGTTAAGACGTCAGGGAATGACTTCCGTGGTACTAGAGGGAACTGTAGAGGATAAAACTGTGGAAGAAGACAGAGATTGGGATACATCCAGCAAATAATTGAGGACTTAGTGTGCAAGTACTATTCTGAGATGAAAAGGTTGGCACAGGAGAGGAATTAAAAAAAAATGCATTGGCTCTGATGTGCCTACCTTGACTGCTATTAGCAACTATCCACCTTCGCTTCTGGAAAACATCTTTTCTACTGAACAAGTCATAGCTGTTAAAGTACGCATTTTAGAGCCAATGTTTAGCAGACTTTTTTGCTCATAATTATTGTTCCAATCATACCCCAGAATATTGACCATTTCTCCTGGGACACCTCGAATACGAGGGACTTCAAAAAGTAAGGTACACATTATCGTGATAGGACAATAAATTTTTACTGGTTTTTCTGCAGTATGCTTCAAAAAATCACAGATACATGATAATATTTTTCAGCAATGTCACCAAGTCTCTGTAAACAGCTATCGAAACGTTCTACCAATCCCTCAACTCTTCGACCATAGAAATACGCTCATTGGTCACGGAGTCATACGAGGTGCATTCAAGTTCTAAGGCCTCCGATTTTTTGTCTAATTAACTACTCACCCGAAATCGATGAAACTGGCGTTACTTCTCGACGTAATCGCCCTGCAGACGTACACATTTTTCACAACGCTGACGCCATGATTCCATGGTAGCGGCGAAGGCTTCTTTAGGAGTCTGTTTTGACCACTGGAAAATCGCTGAGGCAATAGCAGCACGGCTGGTGAATGTGCGGCCACGGAGAGTGTGTCTCATTGTTGGAAAAAGCCAAAAGTCACTAGGAGCCAGGTCAGGTGAGTAGGGAGCATGAGGAATCACTTCAAAGTTGTTATCACGAAGAAACTGTTGCGTAACGTTAGCTCGATGTGCGGGTGCGTTGTCTTGGTGAAACAGCACACGCTCAGCCCTTCCCGGACGTTTTTGTTGCAGTGCAGGAAGGAATTTGTTCTTCAAAACATTTTCGTAGGATGCACCTGTTACCGTAGTGCCCTTTGGAATGCAATGGGTAAGGATTACGCCCTCGCTGTCCCAGAACATGGACACCATCATTTTTCAGCACTGGCGGTTACCCGAATTTTTTTTGGTGGCGGTGAATCTGTGTGCTTCCATTGAGCTGACTGGCGCTTTGTTTCTGGATTGAAAAATGGCATCCACGTCTCATCCATTGTCACAACCGACGAAAAGAAAGTCCCATTCATGCTGCCGTTGCGCGTCAACATTGCTTGGCAACATGCCACACGGGCAGCCATGTGGTCGTCCGTCAGTATTCGTGGCACCCACCTGGATGACACTTTTCGCATTTTCAGGTCGTCATGCAGGATTGTGTGCACAGAACCCACAGAAATGCCAACTCTGGAGGCGATCTGTTCAACAGTCATTCGGCGATCCCCCAAAACAATTCTCTCCACTTTCTCGATCATGTCGTCAGACCGGCTTGTGCGAGCCCGAGGTTGTTTCGGTTTGTTGTCACACGATGTTCTGCCTTCATTAAACTGTCGCACCCACGAACGCACTTTCGACACATCCATAACTCCATCACCACATGTCTCCTGCAACTGTCGATGAATTTCAATTGGTTTCACACAACGCAAATTCAGAAAACAAATGATTGCACGCTGTTGAAGTAAGGAAAACGTCGCCGTTTTAAGTATTTAAAACAGTTCTTATTGTCGCCGCTGGCGGTAAAATTCCATCTGCCGTACGGTGTTGCCGTCTCTGGGACGTATTGACAATGAACGCGGCCTCATTTTAAAACAATGCGCATGTTTCTATCTCTTTCCAGTCCGAAGAGAAAAAATCGGAGGCCTTAGAACTTGAATGCACCTCGTATAATAACAGGTGTGTCAATGTCCTCAGTGTTGGGAAACCTGTTTCCCCTGAGATTTTCTTTCAGCTTGCGGGAAAGATGGAAATCGCACGCTGTAGTACGTAGACTTCCCAATAACCCACCACCCACGTCTGTGCGGCCTTGGTCAAATAATTGGCACTATTACACTACAGCTGCCCGCGACGTTGCGTTTGATCTGTATAGTGCTAGAATTTCACGGCGAACCTGTGTGTAGTTCAAACTTTTTCACACAAGAGGTACGTTTCCAGTTGCCTCGCTTCATGCACAATGATCTTAGCGTGGGATGACATGTAGAACTTCCTTTCCGAAATCCTTGCATATACTCTCACTCAACTAATTTGCTGCATAGTTCCTGGTGGTATGGATGATGTAGGAATGTGTTTTCATGACAAGCAAGGTGTGAGGCTGTAGGATGTAATACAAGGGTAATGTCTTTCACTTGTAATAAAAACACCCTTGATTCTGCATTTGACCCAAGTGATTTTAAATAAAAGTCATTAAAATGGCATTCGATGACTTCCGCTATAAGGAGACTCTCGTTATGCCAACGGCCTTATCAAAGAGAGGTGAGGACCACGGTACTCTCTTGCCCTTAGGGTGGGAAACAGTTCCTACAAGATGGAACTGTCAGCAATGATCAGCGCTATTGGGATGCAAAAGGCAATGGAAACAACTACATTAAAGATACGTATCATGTATCAACAGAACATGTGATCAGTAACTGAAAAAGTGTCACGGTGATCTGTCCATTGGCAAAAGTTTCCAGATTAGTCACCAATTAGGATCTCCAGGAAAGGACTGCTAATGGGGAGGTGACCGTAGGAAAAAGACCGAATAACCAATGACGGGATAACATTCTACGAGTCGGAGCACGGAATGTCAGAAGTTTTAACGTAATAGGAAAGCTAGAAAATCTAAAAAGATAAATGCAAAGACTCAATCTAGATCTAGTGGGGTTCAATGAAGGGAAATGGAAAGACGATAAGGATTTTTGGTCAGACGAATGTAGTGTAATATTAACAACAACAGCAAATGGTCTGACAGAAGTAGGATACATTATGAATAGGGAAGTAGGACAGACAGTGAATTGTTGTGAACAATTCGTTAATATGGTTGTTCCAACAATAGTTCAGCTGTACATACTGATGTCACGAGCAAAAGATGAAGATTTGGAGAAAGCATATGAGGATACTGAAAGAGTAATGCAGGTGGCAAAGGGGGTTGACAGTCTAATAATCACGGGCGGTCGGAATGGGATAGTAGGGGAAGGAATAGAAAGAAGAACGGGAGAATATGTACTTCGTAGTTGGAATGAACGAACAGAACTACTAAATCAGTTCTTCAATCGATTTCAGCTAGTAATAGAGAATATAGCAGATAGTCTCCTTGAAGAAGACCCCTGGACAGGCGGTCGAAATGTCGGCTAAATGTACCAGTCACCAATCTTGCCGCTGTTCTTTGCGCCTTCTCAAACTCTTGAATCAGACCCAACTGGTAAGGGTCCCATACAGACGAACAGTACTCTAAGACTGCACGAACTAACGTATTATAAGCTATTTCCTTTGTCGAAGGACTGCATCGCTTCAGGATTCTACCAATAAACCTCAATCTAGAAACCGTCTTTCCCGTTACTTGTGTAATCTGATCATTCCATTTGAGATAATTTCGAATAGTCACACTCAGATACATGACGGATGTTACCGCTTCCAAAGACTGGGCATTTGTTTTGTACTCGTACATTAAAGGGGATTTTCGCCTTGCTATACGCAGTAGGTTACACTTACTAATATTGAGAGATAACTGCCAGTCATTACACAACGCATTTATTTTCTGCAAATCCTCATTGATTTGTTCACAACTTTCGTGTGATACTACTTTCCTGTAGACTACAGCATCATCGGCAAACAGTCTAATCCCGCTGTCAGTACCATCAACCAGATCGTTTATGTAAATCGTAAAAAGCAGCGGACCTATTACACTGCCCTGGGGCGCATCTGAAGTTACGCTTCTTTCTGTTAAAGTCACCCCCTTCAGGACGACATACTGCTCCCTGTCTGTTAGAAAACTATCGAACCGCATATGTCATCGGAAAGGCCGTAAGCGCGCACTTTTTGGAGCAGGTGACAGGGCGGAACTGAGTCGAACGCCTTTAGAAAGTCGAGAAATATGGCATTAATCTGGGAGCCGGTATCTAGAGCCTGTTGTATATCATGCACAAAGAGGGCCAGCTGTGTCTCGCATGACCGCTGTTTCCTGAAACCGTTGTGGGCGAGCGTTATACTGCTGGAAAACACCGCCTGGGATGCTGTTTCTGAATGATCGAATCATCAGATTGAAGTACAGATTTGCAGTCAGTATGCTTGGGATAACCACGGAAGTGCCCCTGCAGTCATACGAAATAGCACCCTAAAACGTAACTCTAGGTGTAGGTCCAGTATGTCTAGACCGCAGGTAGGTTTGTTTCAGGCGCTCACCTAGACTACTTCTAACCCTCACACGGCCGTCACTATCACCAAGGCAGAATCGGCTTTCATCAGAAAACACAACAGACCTTCACTCCGCCCTCAAATGAAATTTCGTTTGACAGCAATGAAGTCGCAAACGCCGTTGCTTTGAGGTCAGTGAAACGCACGTCACAGGGCATCTGGCTGGGAGATATCCTTGAAGTAACCGATTCCATGCACAGTGGCTACATTCCTGTCGAGTTTTACTGCAATATCATGGAAGGAGGATCCGGCTTCTTTTAATATTATTACACGACCTCGTACATATTCAGTGAGCAGTTGATAATGGTGTTTTCGTCCTCTTAGAAGCATTCTTGACTAACATCAACACACAATGTCCATTCTCAAAGGTAACTAATGCTGACGACCGTTACAAAGCAAACCTAATAAGCATACTTACAATGGTGCTGTTAGGGACACCCTTACGCGACTGGCGCGAAGTTCGAATAGAGGTCAGCTTTCAGGTACAGAATAGAAACACGCTTACAACCATCGTTTATCCCGTACAACTGCTTTTCTACTTTCAATGTAATTACATGACTTAATACCCAAAATACTTTATTTAAAGTAAATACACTATTCAGAAATCAGAAGAAGACGATAAATACATGGTAAACGCCAGAAGGCACAGGAAGAATTATTTTACCTGGATTACATCATCGTCAGACAGATTCAGAAATCAGATATAGGATTGTAAGGCATACCCAGTAGCAAATATAAAATCAGATCACAGTTAGCAACGCAGAAGAGTTGACTGAAGTTTCAGAAAATCCCCTGGAATAATTAATGAATGTGGAAAGAAGTAGGGTTCTGAAGTATTACGGAATTATGAATTTGACATCCATTTGAAGAGGAATAGACATATATAAGAAGTGCAGCCACAGAAGATTGACAGACAAATGTAAGTGCAACGAAGGTAACAGCGTAAAACATGTGTAACACGAGAAATACTTAAATTGATCGACAAAAGAACGAAGTATAAAATTTTTCCGAGAAAGGAATACACCAATCACTAAGGATGGAATAAATAAGAAGGCAGGGTAACAAAGGCTTAATGGCTGGAGGAAAAATATGAAGAAATTGGAAAATAGTCGTAGATAGGATTATTCAGAATATAGAAAAGTCGAAAGAACCTTCCGTGGAATTTCAAGCAAGGGTCTCACCATGAAGAGCACAATGGAATTCCATTGCAGAGGAGAGAACAACTAGAAGATTCTACGAGCAGCGAGGGGGGGGGGCGGCGAGTGTGGGGGAGGGGGTGACGCCTCTTTGACGAGGTGACAGAAGAAGAAATGGAAGACGTAGAAAATCCAGCATTAGAGTCAGAGTTTAATAAAGATTTAGAAGACCTGCTATCAAATAAGAAAGGATGGATATAATCCCTTCAGAATTTCTAAAATAATGGGAACCGGTAACCAAACGATTATTAAGATTAGCGTCTACAACCTATGGGACTGGAAACATGTCATAAGACTTTCCGAAAAATATCAGTCACACCATTCCAACAACAGCAAGGGTAGATCAGTACAAGAAATACACACAATCCACTTAACAGCTTTCACATTCAGGTTGCTAACAAGAATAAAACACAAAAAAATAGAAAAGAAAATTTAGGATCTGTTACATTACGATCTTAGCTTTCCGATAAAAGTACCAGAGAGGTGTGAAATATAGAGCCATAATGTGCACTACACCTCCGGCATGTTATAGACTTACTGTAGTCCTTATACCGTCTGGTTTCCACTGTACTGCGCCATATGCGGTCAGACTCAAACTCCCACACGTCGTCGACCAGGTGTGACCCTGAGTCGTGTTCGGGTAGCCTAATGTAAGGCGACTGCTCGCGATAAGCGGAGAATCCGGCTCCAAGTCCCGCTCCGGCACACATTCTCATTGTCGTCATTCCATTATACAGCTGATGCATCTAGATTTAGTAGCTGTGAATACATTTCATGTATTTCATAACGAATGCAGTCGCCGCAGTGTCTGGTCCTTCGGACATTCATGAATTTCCGAAAGAACCTCGCATCACACTTCGGAAGATCACACGCACTGGATTATCGTCTCGAACAAAATAACACATGACAGGACAACTGTTAAGACAGAATTGAAGAATTTACATAGTTCTAGAGGGAACTGTAGAGGAAAGACGAATATTTCAAGACATATGGTACAAGTGCTGGTTTGAGCTTAAGAGGTTGGTAGAAAGAAAGAATTCGTGTCTGGCCGCATCAAACCATTGAGAAAACTATTGACTAAAGAAAAAAGATTTATCCATTAATCACTGGGGTGCCAAGTGCACTCAAGTGAATTGGCATGGAAACCAGAAACCGGACGTCCTTTCCGGACGTATTCTGCTTACCCATACGAATGAATATGTATGAAAGTATCACTTGAGCAACATACTGGAAGGCAATAATACGAATTTTTCATTTGATGCTGCTCTGCTCTGATTTGATGTGCATCTAGACGCCGTTCACTCCAAAGCAAATTGCCAAAAATGGAAGAGCTACAAAGCAGCCAGCGTTACCGTGTAATACGTTCATAGTAACGCTATTTCTGTCGTTCATGATATCATTCATGGGGTGCAGTTACCATCCGTGTTTCGGGTTGTGTAACTTTTAGTGTTTATTTATTTATTGGATCATCAGTCTCCGGTTAGATGCGGACCGCCACGAATTTCTCTCCTGTGCCAACCTCTTCACCTCAGAGTAGCACTTGCAGCCTACGTCCTCAGTTATCTGTTGGGTGTATTGCAACCTCTGTCTTCATCTACAGTTTTTGCCCTCTACAGCTCCCTCAAGTACCGTGAAAGTCAGTCCCTGACGTTTTAACAGATGTCCTACCATTCTGTGCCTTCTCCTTGTCAGTGTTTTCCACATATTTCTTCCCTCTCAGATTCTGCGCAGAACCTCCTCATTCCTTATCTTATTAGTCCACCTAATTTTCAACATTCGTCTGTAGCACCACATCTCAAATGCTTCGATTCTCTTCTGTTCCAGTTTTCTCACAGTCCATATTCCACTATCATACAATGTTATGCTCCATAGTTATTACCTCAAATATTTCTTCCTCTAATTAAGACCTATGTTTGATATTAGTAGACTTCTCTTGGCCACGAAAACCCTTTCTCCCAGTGCTAGTCTGCTTTTGATGTCCTCCTTGTTCCGTCAGTCACTTGTTATTTAGCTGCCAAGGTAGCAGAATTCCTTAACTTCATATACTTTGTGACCATCATTCCTGATGTTAAGCTTATCGCTCTTCACATTTCTGCTATTTCTCATTACTTTCGTCTTCTTTCAGTTTACTCTCATTCCATATTCTGTACTCATTAAACTGTCCATTCCGTTCAGCAGATCCTGTAAATCATATTCACTTACACTCAGGATAGCAATGTCATCAGCGAATCGTGTCATTGATACCCTTCACCTTGAATTTCATTCCACTCCTGAAACTTTATTTCCATCATTGCTTCTTCGATGTACATATTGAACAGTAGGGGTGAAAGACTATATCCCCGTCTTCCACCCTTTTTAAGCCGAGCATTTAGTTCTTGGTCGTCCACTCTTATTACTCCCTCTTGGTCCTTGTGCGTATTGTACTATTTTACCCGTCTTCCCTATAGCTCACCCAATTTTTCTGAGAATTTCGAACATCTTCCAGCAATTTACTCTGTCGAACGCATTTTCTAAGGCGATTACTAGAATGGAACTTGGATGCATGAGCTGTTAAGCTGATTGTGTGATACTTCTCGCTCTTGTCAGCTCTTGCATCTTCGGGATTGTGCGCACGATATTTTTCCGAAAGTTAGACTGTATATTGCCAGACACGTACGAGTACATCCTACACACCAACGTGAAGAGTCGTTTTGTTGCCACTTGCGCTATTGATTTTAGAAATTCTGATGGAATGTTATCGATCCCTTCTGCTTTATTTGATCTGAAGTCCTCTAAAGTTCTTTTAAATTTTGATTCTAATACTGGATCTTCTACCTCTTCTAAATCAACTCCTTTTTCTTTTTCTATCACATCAGACAAATCTTCCCCCCCCCCCCCCCCTCATAGAGGCCTTCAATGTACTCTCTCCTCTACCCGCTCTCTCCTCTGCATTTAAAAATGGAATTCCGGTTGCACTCTTGATGGTACCACCATTGCTTTTAATTTCACTGAAGATTGTTTTGGCTTTCCTATATGCTGAGTCTGTCCTTCCAACTACCTTTTATTTTTCGATTTCTTCACATTTTTCATGCAGGAATTTCGTCTTAGCTTCCATGAACTTCCTGTTTACTTCATTCCTCAGTGATTTGTATTTCTGTATTCTGAATTTCCCTGAACATTTTTGTACTTCCTTCTTTTGTCCATCAGCTGAAGTATTTCTTCTGTTACCCATGGTTTCTTTGCAGTTGCCTTCTTTGTACCTATGTTTTTATTTCCAGCTTCTGTGACTGCCCTTTTTAGAGATGTCCATGCCTCTTTAACTGTACTACCTACTGGACTATTCTGTATTGCTGTATCTACAGCCTTAGAGGACTTCAAGCGTATCTCATCATTCCTTAGTACTTTCGTATCCCATTTCTTTGCATATTGATTCTTCCTGTCTAATCTCTCAAACTTCAGCTACTCTTCATCACAACTACATTCTGATCTAGTATACATTTGCTCCTGGGTACGCCTTACAATCCAGAATCTTATTTCGGAATCCCTGACTGACCATCAGGTAAGCTAAGTGAAATCTTCCCGTGTCACCCGGCCTTTTCCCAGTATACCTACTTCTATTGTTATTCTTGAACAGCATATACGCTATTACTAACTGAAATTTATTTCAGAACTCAATTAGTCTTTCTCCTGTCTCATTCCTTGCCCCAAGGCCATATTTTCCTGTAACCTTTACTTCTACTTCTTCCCGTACAACTGCATTCCAGTCCCCCATGACTCTCGGGTTTTCAATCTCCCTTTACGTAGTTAATTACCCGTTGAATACCCTCATATACTTCCTTTATCTCTTCATATTCAGCTTGTGACGTTGTCATGTATACCGGAACTATTGTTGTAGGTGTTGGTTTGCTGTCGATTCTGGTAAGAACAACCTTATCACTGAATTGTGTACAGTAACACGCTCTTTGCCCTACCTTCCTATACAAAACGAATCCTACTCCCGTTATGCCATTTCTCGTGGTACCTCCCCCTTGGTAGTCCTCTCCCAGAGATCCGAATGGGGGACTATTCCGTAGTATTTTGCCAATGAAAAGACCGTCATGACACTTCTTCTAATGCAGGACACATGTCCTATGGATACACGTTAAGTGTCTTTAATGCAGTGGTTTCCTTTGCCTTCTGCATGCTCCCGCCGTTGATCAGTGCAGATTCTTCCGTCTTTGAGGGCAGTTTCCCATGCCAAGGGCAAGAGTGTGCATGAATTAATGTTCGCCAATGGAAGACGACTGCTAGAGTTTTTAAAAGGAGTTATTAAGGCCAGTCTTGTCCTACTAAGACTTGTAGCTTCCCTGCGTGTGGGGCCTTCGTCCTCAGAAATTTGTAATCCATTTCGTGTGACATAAGATAAATGACACAGATCCGTTCACATGGTTCAAAGCACTATGGGACTTAACATCCGAGTTCATGAGTCCCCTAGACATAGAACTACTTAAACACAACTAACCTAAGGACATCACACACATCCATGCCCGGGGCAGGAATCGAACCTGCGACCGTAACAGTCGCTCGGTTCCGGACTGAAGCCCCTAGAACCGCTCGGCCACAGCGGCCGGCACAGATCCGTGCTCCACAACTGAATTACATGGTATTGCTCTGTATTTGATGTTGTTAAATATAGCATATGTAGATTAAAAACTCAGTTGTTTCAGTGCGTGTCTTCCTCAGAACTTCATGCAGCTCCTGCATATTGCTGACAAGATGAAATTCGTATTCGGACAGGCCTTTCGCTTGCAGATATCAACCAACTTCGGATTATATGCACGCTTCATGAACTAACTCGAAGTTAGAACTTGTCTCTTGTTTCTCTCCACAAGTTCCAAGCCACGCCGAAGTGGTTGTTCTAGGTCGCAGGACTCTTTCTCCTGGGAGAGAAAAAATGGTGGAAAATGTGCGTTGATCTCAGCCTCAGGGGTTTTATTTTTAACCGGAGATTGTGGTTGATGCTTGCAGCGTATTCTCTATGTATGTAAAGTACATGATCGACAAGATGAGAAGCAGCCTGCGCCCGTTGGTTGATGGCGCTGGCCGGAGTGGCTGAGCCGTTCTAGGCGCTACAGTCTGGAACCGCGAGACCGCTACGGTCGCAGGTTCGAATCCTGCCTCGGGCATGGATGTGTGTGATGTCCTTAGGTTAGTTAGGTTTAAGTAGTTCTAAGTTCTAGGGGACTGATGACCTCAGATGTTAAGTCCCATAGTGCTCAGAGCCATTTTTGATGGCGTTGTGGTGCATGGGAAGGGGTAGTCGTTGAGTGACTATACGAGGATTCATGATGACTTATACAAAACTGCCAGTTGGTATGATGTATGGCAGCTTTCTCTAAATGTATACAAGTGTAAGTTAATGGCTATGAGTAGGAATAACAATCCAGTGATGGTCGAATACAGCACAGCAACGACAATTAAATATCTGGGCGTAGCGCTGCAGAGCGATTTGAAATGGAATGAGCACGTAAGTATCGCACTCGGGAATCGAATACTCAAATTCCGTTTCTTGGGATATTTTAGGAAAGTGTGATTCATGCGTAACGGAGGCCGTATATAGAACAAAAAAATGGTTCAAATGGCTCTGAGCAGTATGCGACTTAATTTCTGAGGTCATCAGTGGCCTAGAACTTAGAACTAATTAAACCTAACTAACCTAAGGAGAACATACACATCCATGCTCGAGGCAGGATTCGAACCTGCGACCGTCGCGGTCGCTCGGCTCCAGACTGTAGCGCCTAGAACCGCACGGCCACTCCGGCCGGCCGTATATAGAACACTAGTACAACCAATTCTTGAGTGCTGTTCGACTTTTTGGGATTCCCACCAGGTCGGATGAAAGGCAGGCATTGGAACAATTCAGACCTGTTAGATTTGTTACCGGTAGATTCGAACAACACGGGAGTGTTCAGGACATGAAACGCTACTCAGATAATTTAGAATGCAGAGCAATAATTCTACTGCCGCCAACGTTAGGGACTGGATGGGACAGGAAAGGTAACCTCCTTCACGCACCGTACCGTGGCTTGCGAAGAACGTACGTAAATGTAGATATGGATGAAAAGGCCCTTCCACTAATTTTATTGTTTATTAAAGAAGAAATGTCTGCCACCATTTCATTTTGAATATTCGTGGAATGACTTTTTCAAGCTTCAGTTGACTGTATCTTTTAACGTAAACTGTTGTACTGCTTTATGTCGAAACAGTGCGATGTTGGGAGTTCATTAATCTTCTCTGAGAGTCAGCTATTAAGTTATTCACTAGTTAGCACAACATACAGCACAACGATCATAATTAGTATCGTAATAATTAAATGTACTCCTGCACTTTGCGAGCTATTCAGGCAATGAAGCGTTAAGCGTTAAATTCATGTAGCCAAATGCCAAAGTAATTAGCTGATTGCAGCGTTTATTAGCGACCTGAGAGCTAAGCAATGCAGGTAGACTAATTGAGATAGTAAAAGCGAGAGTTAATGACTTTTTGTGCCAGTGAAAAATCACAATTAATTTTGAGTGTTTATCTCATTGAGGGATCTATCCTCGAAAGAAAAGTGTCATTGGCACCTAGTGCAAGCCACGTTTTGTCATAACAGATGCATCATTCAGTAATTTACTACGTAACGTAACACCAAATCACAGGACGTCGCACATTAATTGCGAATGTTGAAAAGAGCAATCATAATGAACCTGATGCATACAGTTAATTAAACGAGCCTGGATTATTGACGACCTATTAAAATCCATGACAAGTGATAAAAATGACACAAATTCTGAGAAAATCTATGGTGTGTTGATCAAAGGCACAAAGAATGGAAAAAGATTTGAACTTGACATTGCGATTTTATTTTAAAGCTAGCGGGTGTAGACTGTGTCGTGCCGATTCTAAAAGACAGGAAGGAGTGAATGCCTCTGTAAACTGGAATTGTATAAAACAGTATAAGCTTCCTTGAGTAAGAAGTTAAATATTGTACAGTGTTTGATGTTCAACAATAAAAGCGAACTTGTTACTGTGACAAATCACAGTGCATATCTTGTATATGCAGAGTGTAGCCATTTTTTATTTATTACGTTTGATGGCCTCCACACATCCAATGAGATCTCTCATCTGCGAGTTATCTAAATGCAAGAACTCATACAGTTCTACCAGAATTTAATACTCTTATAACAGTAATTAACTAATAGGCGACGTAAAAGGATGACCTGCCAGGGTAGCCGAGAGCACTAATGCATTGCTCCTGGACTCGGGTAGGCGCGCCGGCACCGGATCGAATCGGCCCAGAGGATTAACGACGTGGGCCGGTGTGCCAGCCAGCCTGGATGTGGTTTTAGGCGGTTTTCCACATCCCACTAGGTGCATACTGGGCTGGTCCCCACATCCCGCCTCAGTTACACGACTCGCAGACATTTGGAACACATTCGCACTATTTCATGGTTTACACTAGACACAGACAGCCAGGGTACACTGCTTCTGTCCCGGGGGGGGGGGGGGGGGGCACCGGCACCCACCACCCATTTAAATTAACCATGCCACATCCGACTGTAAAAATGCCGAACCTGCGAAAACTGCAGGACAAAGGCACAAGTAGAAGGTGAGGGTGAATAAATTTGAAGGAAGCAGACTGTTAAAGAATGCTGGCTTTCCGTTGCATTTGAAGTTACTATGATCGTGTAGCTAATAGTATCAAAAGCACACCAGCTAAGAAAAATCTCGTAGTTCGAAAAGACCTGAAAATATCAGAGCAATCAACTTGCTGGACACTGAGTATAAATTGTATGCTAAGATTTTGAATAACGGTATCTTAGAGTTTAAGTGAAGATCAAGTGTGCTTTGGAAATAGATTTTCGACAAGTACAATATTTGGGTTGAAACCGAAACTTAATACTCATATACATTGTGAAAGTTTTTGATAATGTTAATGGCGAATGTATGTAGAGTAAAATTTTAAAAACCTAACTTATCCCTCACATTATACAAACACTCTGAGAACACTGTACAAAGTTACAACTATCATTCTGGATTTAAATTATAAATTAACATAGCCTATACAAAAGCAAAGGCTCAGGCAAGGGTCTGTTGTATCAGTGACACTATCTTTATCAATACCTGAATCATGCAGTGTGAGAATGGAAAGTGTAGTTGGATACAGATATTCCGAAAGATACAGGCACTGGTTTATCCTGTCTCTTACATGTACAGACGATGGCACACTTCCGGCGGGAACAGATGTTGATCTACGGAAAGGAATCTGAAACATGGCTGTTCAGGGAAAAGACCCTGAAAGATTAAAAACTGTTCTTAGTAATGAAACAGAACAATGTTCTATGACGTACACGTTAAATACGAAAATGTTAAAGATATAGAGAAAAACTGTCAGAAGAATCAAAGGTTTATAGAATAATAAATATGTGCTTGAGAAGCATAATATGGAAAGAGAGGCGATTAAAATTTCCTAACTCCACGGCTGTTCCTCTTTTGCTGTATGGACGTTAGTTATGTCTTTCATAAATACCAAGGGAATAAAATTCATGCAGCGGAAATGAGATTTCTCAGAGAAGTAAAAAGAAGACTGAAAGTTTGTGTATTGGAAAATAAACTTAATGAAAGTGGAGAAAAATGAATGAAAACATAAAGAGCATGCGCAACCAAATCCTATAACACACTCCACAATGGAGTGTGCTATATAATTTTAAGTAGTAAAAGGAGAAAAAGTAAAGGAAAACAGAGAAAAAAATGGGTATCCCAACATGCAAACGCCTGACGCTTGACGTGCACAAGAACTGGAGAAGAAGAAGTCATTAAAACTAAAAGCTAAATGAAATGAAATGATGAGTGAAAAATCCGAACACTGTAATAAGGTAATCAGTGTGTCCTCTTCCTGGCACAGAACATTAGTAAATGAAAAAAAAGAAAAAAGTAAGAAAAATTATACAATGCACTCAAATCAGTTGAATAGTATACTTCCACAACGAATGTGTGCCTTCCTTGAAACACAAGTAAGTAACAGAAGATGGTGAAATTGAAATTAATCTAAGGCAAGTCCATTCACTTAGAAGAAAGGATGTGTGACTTTTCGATTCATGTATTTGATTGTTGGAACTCAGAGAGTCATTCCAGAAGCGATTCACCCGAGTTGTTGTAGTATTTTGAAAACGGTTAAAGAAGATCGCCACAAGCCTAATTCGAATAGCTGAACACGCTGCAATAGACTGCCAGTGGCAGGCATGTTGATGATGTTTGAAAATGGGAAGCAGGGTGGATTAACGCTCACAGATGCGCCATGTTTTAACTTGTTGTGTCCGCGGCTACGGCTGCACTCTTACGATCATTTCACGACTAATAATATACATTTATGACCAGTAGGCAGCAGTTATTCAGGAAAGCACCTGAGTAAAGAGCTAAGCTTTTGAAGTCTTCTGAGAATTGTTGCTGATGGTCGTGTTTGTACTGAGGCATTTGGAGACATAGCTCATTAAATTTCTGTGAACGAGAGTCCTCAGTATGGAAGATCAGATCTAATCTAGCATATAGTATTGTGTGAAAATTAAAAAAGTACATTGTAAAAGCAATGTACATTAAGATATCCTAGTGATTACGCGTGTTGTTATGATTTATAACAGCCTGTCGTTACTTTTCTAGTTGTTCACTTTGACCATGCGCCTTTCTCAGAATAATTTTAGAGGTTCTGTTCGTAGATTCAGTCCCAATATAAGCTGTTAGTAACCAAAATTAATAACACTTGAATGTATGACAAAAAATAGCCAGTTTGGATACTTAGGGTGGAAAAATCGCTATCACCAGTATTTGCGCAGTAGATGAGAGGCAGTGGGTTGGTTGCTGGTCACCAGACTAAGCGCTGATGCCATTTAAATTCAATACCTTTCCGCAGTTACTTACGAGGGCGAGCCATGTGGCGTCCTTGATAGTGGTACGTCCATAGAACGCAGGGATTTAGTCCAACAGCCCGTCGATGCTATTCTACATGGTGGTACTGAGTTTTACTGTCTTCTTTCTCTCTGTCGTCATCAATACAACCACTGCACTACCCGTACACGCATTCGTCATTTTTACAGTCAAGTAGCCACTTATCATCCACTAGGAACAAGTTCGTCAGACTGTAGCCATAAAAAATAATAATATTACTAATAATAAAAACAATCACTGAATCACATTACCAGTTTGTTCCGTGACTGGAAACTACATAACGGGCCAACATTTGCTTACACTAGCGTAGAAAATGGTGAGAATTTCATTATTGTTATGTGGTTCGGAAACTGATGCGTAAGGCATGCGCGTTTTGGATCGCCATCTCAAGAAAAATCTTATTTCTAACGCAGTATTCTGACCTAGTCGTAGTCTGCATTTACTAAAAGACGGTGTGGGAGTCCACAATTTGTATATGTTCTTGTGTGCTAACGATGTAAGAATTGAAACTTCCTGGCAGATTAAAACTGTGTGCCGGACCGAGACTCGAACTCGGTCCGGCACACAGTTTTAATCTGCCAGGAAGTTTCATATCAGCGCACACTCCGCTGTAGAGTGAAAATTTCATTCTAGATGTAAGAATTCTTTGCCATAATTTCCGTACATATATCTCTTTGGTGAAGGGAAATGAATCGTGCTTGACCTACAGATAGTCAGACCAGTTGATGAACTGTTGGAAGTTCATTGTGACAAATCAGCTCTTTCCCATCGCCACTCTTATCACAGAACTGTTTTCTGCATTAGTTATTATTCATGTCACATTGTTAGTCCCGCAGCTGAGTGGTTTTGTATAAACGGGAAGTTTTCCTAATAAAAAAATAATAAATAGACTAATAAAATAGTTAAATAGTTCACAAAAAGTGGACGAATAACACAAATCCATCCCTGTAATTTGTTAACGTTGCATTGGAGGATGTTCTACGAAAGAACCCCTCTGAGATTTTTCTAGATGTGATGAAACGGAATGCAGAAACCAGTATTGTTAGAAAATATATATTTAAATGGCTTTATACTATACCTGGAAGAAAAGGTTTACCTAAACATATTATTAATGCCATAAAGACTCTATACGTAAAAAAAATATAGTTATAAGTTCAGGTTCGAAAATGTCGAATGCAATTTCAATAAATATAGGTGTTTATAACATGTTAATTTACATGTTGACTATATAGTTGTGAAGTGCAAAGATGAAATATAACTAACATTTAAAATAGGATCTAGCATGCCATAAAATACAGTGTTATATGCTAGAGTAGTAGACAGATTGAACCAAAACACAATATAGTACAGAGCAACTACATATACAAATAAGCCGGCCGGAATGGCCGTGCGGTTCTAGGCGCTACAGTCTGGAGCCGCGTGACTGCTACGGTCGCAGGTTCGAATCCTGCCTCGGGCGTGGATGTGTGTGATGTCCTTAGGTTAGTTAGGTTTAAGTAGTTCTAAGTTCTAAGGGACTGATGACCACAGCAGTTAAGTCCCATTGAGCTCATAAACATTTGAACCATATACAAATAAGATAAACATAATGGCTTTTAAAGGGGGGAATCCAGTGAGATCGAAAATAATAATAAATGAGAAAATTTTAAAACAAATATCAGGCTTCAGTTATATAGGATGTCGTATTAGTTTTAAGTACGACAAAAACATTGGGAAGAAGGTTAATAAATACAAGCTATGTACAGAACAATTGGCAGAACTCTGGGAAGAAAAGCAAGAAAGAAAACACAAATGAAATTCTATGAAATTAAGTAGGTACTTTCTTTTATATGTGATTCAAAAACATGGACAAAAAAGCAGGAAGCAGACATGACGTTCATGAGATACGTAAGGGGCTGTACTGTAATGGATAAAATAAGGAATCAAACAATAATATCAGATTTAAAAAATCTTTTCATTTAATGACAAGATAGAGGACAATAGAATGATACGGAAAGATCATGTTGATAGAATGATAACCACCATCATACCTTAGCAATAGGTCTTGATTCTTATCCTACGTAAAATGAGTAAGTGGGTCTAAGGCTTCTATACAGACACTCGCTGGCCGGTCTGGTGTGGCAGTAAAAGACAGCAAAAGCAAAGCCGTAGTTTTAAATTTCTCATTTAAAAGCTCGCTTCACGCAGGAGAATCGTACGAACTTACTGTCTTTTGATCACCGCACAGATTTCCGTACGGCGGACGCGGTAATGTGCATCGCTGGTATAGAGAAACAACTGAAAGACAATGAAGGACAACAGCTCTTCATGTAGAAAAATGTAAGTTAATGCAGTTGAGCGGGGAATACAAACAAATAATGTCCGAAAACGGCATCAGCAGTGTGTTTTCTCGACACAGTCACTTCGATTAAATATCTAGGTGTAATGTTGCAAAGCAATATGAAATGGAATGAGCATGTTAGGATTTGAAGTAGGGAAGGCGAATGGTCGACGTTGGTTTATTGGAAGAATTTTAGAAAAGTATGGTTCATCTGTAAAAGAGACCATTGTTGAGTACCGTTAGAGGGTCTGGGAATAGCACCAGTTCGGATTAAAGGAAAACATTGAAGCAATTCGGAGGCGAGCCGCTAGGTTTGTTACCGGTAGGTTCGAACAACACAAAGGTATTACGGAGATGCTTAGGGAACTCATATGGGAATCACTACGAGGAGTACTATAGAGAAAATTTAGAGTGTCATTTGAGTCTGACTGCAGAGTAATTCTACTGCCGCCTACGTACATTTCGGGGAAGGATCATTCATTGGCAGAACATTTAGAAGGTGCAACAGGCCTACCAAAGAGACTGCTTACACCGCGCTTGTCCGCCCAGTACTGGAATACTTCTGTGCGGTGCGGGATCCGCATCAGGTGGGACTAACGAATGACATCGAAAAAGTACAAAGAAGGGCAGCTCGTTTTGTATTATCACGAAATAGGGGAGATAGTGTCACAGACATAATATGTGAATTGTAGTGGCAATCATTAAAACAAAGGCGTTTTTCGTTGCGACGGGAACTTCTCATGAAATTTCAATCACCAGTTTTCTCCTCCGACTGCGAAAACATTCTATTGGCATCCACCTACGTAGGGAGAAATGACCATCACGATAAAATAAGAGAAATCAGGGCTCGCACGGAAAAATTTAAGTGCTCGTTTTTCCCGCGTGCCGTTCGAGAGTGGAACGGTAGAGAGACAGCATGAAGGTGGTTTTTTGATCCCTCTGCCAGGCACTTTATTGTGAATAGCTTAGTAGTCACGTAGATGTAGATCATGAAGATAAGATTGGAGAGATCAGGGCTCTTACGGAGGCATACAGACACAGGTTCTCCCTCGCTGTACTGGCGAGTGGAACGGACAAGGAAATGATTAGCAGTTGTACAGGGTACCCTCCGCCACGCACCATATCGTGGCTTGAATAGTATGTCTGTAGGTGTAGACGTAAAAAACATTTTTGATGAGTACAATAAGCACTGCACCGTGCAACATCAAAAGAAGGTAGGGCAATAGAAAGAGTGATAAATAGCGCCTATGAATTTAAGATTACATACACAACTGGAACACATACGCTTGGGTCTTATTTTAACGAAAAATGTATCGACAGTGAAATAGTTTCTCTCAGTTCTATGCCATGAAACATGTAACAACATACCTCCGTTCTATAACACCCCAAATTTAGAGCCGCCGATGACATCCCTTTTGACAGCAAAAGATATAAAAATTAGTTATCATGACCTTGACGTTAGCTACTGGCAACAAAATATTGACAAATATTGACACTATTGAAAGTTTGACCAACAGAAATACTAGAGAGATAACATCTATTCCACGGAAAGAACTAAATGAAAGACTATCAGACGACCAATTAATCTACGAAGCATGAAACTCTAAATAAAAAATTCAAAATATATATTTTACGAAGGTTAAAACCCAGACGAAATGAAGCGAACAGAGCCAACATTTATCCAAGAAAAGAGTTGTAGCCGCATCGAGCTGTAAGTTCGCTGCGACTACAATGAAAAACTTCCATAGAGATGTTAATTCACTCTCTTGTAGACGTCGCGATAGAAGCATGCTTATTGGCCGATATTACGAAGAGAAGTTTGTGGCACAACTTGACTAGAAGAAGGGATCGGTTGGTAGGACATGTTCTGAGGCATCGAGGGATCACAAATTTAGCATTGGAGGGCAGCGTGGAGGGTAAAAATCGTAGAGGGAGACCAAGAGATGAATACACTAAGCAGATTCAGAAGGATGTAGGTTTCAGTAGGTACTGGGAGATGAAGAAGCTTGCACAGGATAGAGTAGCATGGAGAGCTGCATCAAACCAGTCTCAGGACTGAAGACCACAACAACAACAACAGATTGTTTCAGACTGATCTGGAATTTTAAGGTTTTTCAAGTATCGTCTTGATGTATTGGTCAAAGTTCTGAAGAAAGGTGATAGAACGTTTACCGTGTAGTCAGACAACGGAACAGATATTATACGAGAGGGAAAGGTAACTCAATTCTGGGACTTAGTCGTCGTGATCTCTGATTGTCACGAACATTGAAGGATACAGCAATGTACCAGACGCCGACATAAACTCTACAAATAGACTTGTGTAGGAAACACATACACGCAATCATGAAGAATTGACGGGTACGCCGTGTTGTCGGAAGCTGTAGTCAGTGTAAGAAATGCTGAAGTAAATCGTAGCTTCAGTTCCCTTAATGACAGATCGGTGTGCTTTCCAGTGCAGTGGTTAGATATTTCAGAAGTTCAATAAAGTCAGTTATACTTTTAATACTTTTTGTCGTCTACATCATTTAATTGAACTTTATTGTGTAACTGTGAATAATTATTTTCTTGGTAGGACGCCGAAGCTAAAGGTGATTGAGTGACATTAATAACAGGCAAACGGTAATTGAACATTGTATTATGACGCTTTCTGTACGTTATTTAGAGAATACATTATCTCCGGATTTACGACGTAGGAGTTGTTGAATTAGCACCGTAGCGACGCATTAACGACGCTATAGTACTTCACAAATCAACATCCTCGTAAGACTAGAATGTGCCATTGGCTTGAATGGTGGAACTTATAATTCGAGATATCATATTATCTACGTTTGAACATTCATTTGCAAACCTCGCATAAAAACTACTGTTATCAAGTTTCGCGTAAGCTTATAAGCCCGTAGCGAACACGCGAAGGATATTTTGCTTATTGTTTCAGATAAAGGGAGTTGTTGCGGTACCGAGTGGTGCAGTCGCTGTGTGTAGCAGTAAAGTAGTTAGACACCCTTCGAACACCATTGCTTCAATTATAAGCGAGGGCCGCTTATACATTTCGGCGTGCTGCTCCATCGATACGCGGATATTTGTTAAAAGGACATAGAATCTGAAACTAACCAAACAAAGCGAGGAGTTTGTTCTTAACAGTTACATACCGGAGTTGTCGCGATCGACGGACGACGACTGTGTCAACCGGACTTGAACATCCATTTCCATCGAGCCGACACACACACACACACACACACACACACACGCACGCACGCACGCACACACACACACACACACACACACACACACACACACACACTCGCCACAGTTTGCAACAATATTTTCTTACCTTTGTATCACGAGAGAATAGCTGTGGCACTGTCCACCTCCTTAGCTATGTGAAGCCGGCACCATAGCTTAGGGTGTTCGGTCAGAGAACCGGCTGGTCTCTGTAACAAAAAAACTGAGTCAAGGGATGAACAACGAACTTCAATAGATGTCACGTGACGTCCGCTACGACCAGATACAACCTCCCTACCGCGGACGCGGATTCGATTCCCGGCCAGGTTGGGGATTTTTTTCCGCTCAGGGACAGGCCGTTGTGTTGTCCTCATCATCATTTCACCCTCACCACCGGCGCGAAAGTCCCCCAGTGTGGCGTTGACTGAAATAAGACTTGCGCTTGGCGGCCGAACTTCCCCGAATGGGGCCTCCAGGCCTCGATGTCATACGATCATTTCTTTTCTTTTCTTGTTAATCTGTGACACTGTTTCAGAAATTTGGTGTTTCTAAGACAGTATCATAAATCTCACAACCTAGAATGGTGATTTGTAAGTAATTTCGTGGTGTGGTGTACGAAATTAGAGAGAAAATATAAAGTTCCGGAAACAGTGCTGTAGAAGATCTTAGGGTCAAATATATACATGTAGGTAAATTGCACAGGACCATAATGTAGGCCAGTTCGATCGCTGTGATCCCACAGTCCACATTCACGCTATCCAGAGTTAATCAGAATCACCGATTGAGGTCGGTGCTTTATCTTTTAGATGTGCTACAGTCACTAGTCATACTTCGTAAAGACATGGATGATTTCGGGAATGGATTTGACCTGTTTATACTTACAAGCTCTCCGATATCGGGCAAAATGCAACACCAGTGTGTGATACCCCACGTTATCTTTCGTCCACTTAACAGTTTTTTATGGTATTTTCTTTGTGAACTGTTGCAGTCGATTAATGTTTTTCACTTTATGTCGGGACAGTGTGGTTTGTTATAGAACTGTTAAGTTCATCGATTTAAGTACTAGGATAAGCAGCAGAGCTCTTGCTGCAGTTGCCGCTAAAACCCATGTAAGCTGCAGCAGTACACCGCTTTGCACTCACGGAGAATTTCTACCGTAGCACTTGTAACACAATTTCGGCGCACTCATGACTATCACACAGATAACTACCAGCAGCCAGGCGTATAATGTCCAGGTTAAGTGAGCACTAAATAACACAAGAAAGAAATTAGTTAACTGTGATACAGCAAAATGATGCGTTGGAGACTAGTGATTAAAATATAGTAAAACAGTTAGCTGTCACGGGAGTAGTGAAGAAATGATGCACCTTGGCACAGGCCTCAGGATCAACAAGAATATTTCAAATTCAGTTACAGACTTCCAGCGAAAGTTTCGCATTTTTGTCAATAAAATGGATGAACACAATACACACTATGTGATCAAAAGTATTCGGACTGCCGCCTACTCCCAGGGAATCCATATCAGCGACCTCAGTAGTCATTAGACATCTTGAGAGAGCAGAATGGGGCTATCCGCGGATCTCACGGACTTCGAACGTAGTCAGGCGATTGGATGTCACTTGTGTCATGCGTCTGTACGCGAGATTTCCACACTCCTAAACATCCCTAGGTCCACTGTTTCCGATGTGATAGTGAAGTGAAAACGTGAAGGGAGACGTAAAGCACAAAAGCTGATATGCCGACCTCGTCTGTTGACTGACGGAGACCGCCGACAGTTGAAGAGGGTCGTATTTTGTAATAGGCAGACATCTTCCAGACCATCACACAGGAATTATAAACTGTATCAGGATCCACTGCAAGTACTATAACAGTTAGGCGGGAGGGTGAGAAAACTTAGATTTCGTGGTCGAGTGGCTGCTCACAAGCCATATATCACTCCGGTAAATGCCAAACGACGTCTCGCTTTGTGTAAAGAGCGTAAACGTTGGACGACTGAACAGTGGAAAACCGCTGTGTGGAGTATGATCACGGTACACATTGTGGAGATCCGATGGCAGGGTGTGGGTATGACGAATTCCCGGGGAACACCATCTGCCAGCGTGTGTAGTGCCAATAGTAAAATTCGGAGGCGGTAGTGTTATGCCGAGGTCGTGCTTTTCATGGAGGTGTCTTGTACCCGTTGTTGTTTTGCGTGGCACTATCACAGCACAGGGCTACGTTGGTGTTTTAAGCACCTTGTTGCTTCCCATTGTTGAAGAGCAATTCGGGGATGGCGATTTCATCTTTCAACACGATCGGGCACCTTTTCATAATGCACGGCCTCTGGCGGATTGTTTGCACGACAATAACATCCCTGTAGTGGACTAGCCTGCACAAAATCCTGACCTGACTCCTATAGAACACCTCTGGGAAGTTTCGGAACGCCGACTTCACGCCAGACCTCACCGACCGACATCGATACCTCTCCCGAGTGCAGCACTCCGTGAAGAATGGGCTGCCATTCCCCAAGAAACCTTCCAGCACCTGAGAGTCAAAGCTGTCATCAAGGCTAAGGGTGGGCCAACACCTTACTGAATTCCAGCATTACCTAATGAGGGCGCCACGAACTTGAAAGTCATTTTCAGCCAGGTGTCCGAATGCTTTTGATCATATAGTGTACACTCCGATCAGGTGACACAGAAGAACCACACAAGAAAAGACGAGCTATAAGATAGTTGTGCACAGGTGTAATGAGACAGACGATATAATAGAATTGTAGCTAGGTATCCACTTCCTGCTCTATATGACCAGAAGTACCATTATTTAATGCGGAACTGACCACTAGATGTCACGAGAGGCGGAATCGTCATTACAAAAATAGGCGGACAATTATCGTGTTGTCAGTAGAGAAGCACTAACGGATGGGTCGGTCAGAAGAGCTTGTAACCTCTCCCTCGCTTATCGACCTTAATGACAGTGAAAAATTAAACCGCGTGTACCTAATGGAAATTTGGGAAAAGCAATCGTCACCGAAGTTAATCTGTCGGTAAAGAGGGAGGAAAGGGTTACATCTAAATGAAAGGAAAAATGCTAATGAAACTGGTGGAAATTAATTTTGAAAAGGGGTAAAGTTAAAAAAGAAAGTAAATGTGCGGCCGTTACGTTAACAATTAACTAGCGGTAATTAGATATTTGAGATTTGGGGGAAATTACGGTCGCCAGTCCTAAGGACAATTACTATAGTAACTGAAAAAGGTTATTACACATATAATTAGCACTAGAAGCGTGGCAACTGAAGGTTGACACGTGTAGTGTGAAAACTGAAAGTTTGACAGAAGTAACAAATTTCGCTACACCCTGACCCAATGAAGCAAAAGAATTAATAAAACCGGAAAACTGAAAGTTAAGTTAGTGACTGAAATTAATAGTGAGCTTTGTTTCTGAAGCACATAGAAATTCAGTAAAATACAGTTAGTCTTGGGCTACCTCAACAATCATTTCAAAAGCTACTTGAATCTACGCAATTTAGAAATAAGAGATTTAACTTTGAACTTGAATTAAATGATTCTGAACAATTAACAACAGTAAAATTTGGTACGTACCAAGCTGAGCTGCAGTCACAGGTAAGTTAAAATACGGTAACAAAACTCGCACTCTTAATTTGTGCTTGTGTAATCTAAATATTGGAGCCAGCTATGAATACCTTAACTGAACTTTGAAATTAAAGCAGTGAAATCGAATGATGACGGCGTTTGAATTTCAATGACACTCGGGTTCATTCCGGAAAAGGAAGGGACCTTCTTGGTAATGCAATTGGGACAATGAGCAACAAAGGTTCATGCTACGTTGCTGTAATTTAGTTACGAAAATGGAACAGTTTGAAAAGCTGAGGTCTGCCATACAGTTCTAAAACTTTACGTGCTTCCAGTCTTCCTTGTTGGTTGATTGAAGGTTTGAAGCCGTCGATCGAGGAGGTGGCGACAGTCACTCATTGTCGGCCGTCGCTGTTGCAGAAGCTGGATGTTGGCGCGCCTTCTTCTCGACATGGTCACCAGGCGAAACGTGCTCTTGATGTGCGCCAGCTAATGCTTCCCGTCCGCGACACCGTATCAGAAACTATCATAGCAAGTCGAGCGCAGTTACATGCTACCAAACCCCGAAAGCGCGGCAACTCGCAGGAGCGTCAACCTGCTCCACTGCACCACCCCAGCCAGACTCTCCTCTGCCCGCGCTCCACGGGTCAGAGTTACCACTACCAAAGGTCCTAAACACTTTGGTTCTCCACACGACCTATCGATGTATTCGTTCGATAGCATAGTTTTCCCTAGGCCAGACCCAGCGTATAAATACGAATAATATTCACAAAACAAACCAACATAAATACGTATATATATATATATATATATATATATATATATATATATATATATATATATACACAAAGAGTAAAACAATTACAATATATAAAGAGACAGAAATGTCATATCTTCAGGTGACAAAATAAGGAAAAATCTATAGTACAATAGATGGAAATAGAAGGATATGCATTTCCGGCGTTACAAGCTATTTGACTTAGGACGTGGACTAGTCATTAGATGTCACCGGAGTAACAAATACATGTGGGACATTACAATCTTTCTAACGTTGCAAGCGTCGGCTGTTGGTGATGTGATTGAGAAGTGAAAATGCGAAGGAACAACGACAACCAAATCAAGACAAGGCAGACCTCATTCAGCGATGGAAAGGGGCCATCGAACGTTGCGGTGAATGGTTGTAAGAAATCTCATGAAATCAAAACTCATTAGTTTTACAGAGCTACGAGCAGTACAACTGGCGCAGTGGATGCGGAGGGAGTTCAGAAGGATGAAACACAATCGTCCAGCAACTCTTCGTAAGCAACACATTTCTATAGCGAGTGCTAAGCGACCCTTGATGTGGACAGCAGCGGCTGGATTAAAACTAATGTGTTTTACTGATGAATCGCAACGTACCCTGTCGCAATCCGATGGATGGGGCTGGGTTTGGCGAGTGCCAGGAGAACATTACTGCCATCATGTGTTCTGCCAACAGTGAAGTATGAGAGAGGTGATGTTATGGTATTAGTGAGTTTCTCGTGGTTAGAGCGTGGTCGCCTTATTGCGCTTAAGTAAACGCTAAACGCGAAAGGATGTGAAAACAGCATGCGGCTATTTGTCCTGTACACAATAGAGGAGCAATTTGGGGGCGATGATCATGACAGTGCACCGTGTCGTAGAGAAGCATCGTTGAGGGAATGGTTTGTGGACAATAACATTCTTGAAACGGACTATCCTGCCCAGAGGTCGGATCTGAAATCACTGGAACATCTTTGAGATGAGTTACAACGTCGGCATCGCTGCTTCTGACATCACTACCTGAACACTACATTATTCCAAAAACACCTACCTTTTGATTTAAGAATATGGCTGGTAAACTTGTGACAATCAGTCAAAACAAGACCACCAACTGTTGCCTGAATACGTCAAAAACATGTGTGCTACACTGAACAATAAAGCGGGCTTTGGTTTGTTGATTCGGGGGAGGGGACGAAACAGCGAGGTCATATGTCTCATGGGACTAGGGAAGGATGGAGAAGGAAGTCGGCTGTGCCCTTTTACATGTACCATCACAGATTTACACTATGTGATCAAAAGAATTCGGACACCTGGCTGAAAATGACTTAAAAGTTCTTGGTGCCCTCCATCGGTATTGCTGGAATTCAGTATGGTGTTGGCCCACCCTTAGCCTTGATGACAACTTCCACTCTCTCAGGTATACGTTCAATCAGGTGCTGGAAGGCATGTTGGGGAATGGCAGCTCATTCTTCACGGAGTGCTGCACTCAGGAAAGGAATCGATGACGGTCGGTGAGGCCTGCACGAAGTAGGCTTTCCAAAACATCTCAAAGTTGTTCTATAGGACTCAGATCACCATTACAGGGATGTTATTGTCGTGTAATCACTCCACCACAGGCCGTGCTTTATGAACAGGTGCTCGATCATGTTGAAAGATGCAATCGCCATCCCCGAATTGCTCTTCAACAGTGAGAAGAAAGAAGGTGCTTGAATCACCAATGTAGGCCTTTGCTGTCATAGTGTCACGAAAAACAAGAAGCCATGCCATGAAAAACACGACCACACCATAACACCACCGCCTCCGAGTTTTACTTTTGGCTCTACACATGCTGGCAGATGAGTTTCACTGCGCATTCGCCATACCCACACCCTGCCATCGGATCCCCACATTGTTTGCCGTGATTCGTCACTCCACGCAACGTTTTTTCACTGTTCAATCGTCCAATGTTTACTCTTCTTGCACCAACGAGGCGTCGTTCGTTTGGCATATACCGTCGTGACGTGTGGCTTATGAGCAGCCGCTCGACCATGAAATCCGAGTTTTCTCACCTCCCGCCTACCTGTCATAGTACTTGCAGTGGATCCTGATGCAGTTTGGAATTACTGTGTGATGGGCTTGGATAGATGTTTGCGCATTACACATTACGACCCTCTTGAACTGTCGGAATGAGCAAGGTGGCGCAGTGGCTAGCTGACTGGATTCGCATTCGAGAGGACAACCTTTCAATCCCGCGTCCGGCCATCCTGATTTAGGTTTTCCGTGTTTTCCCAAAAGCGCTCCAGGCATATGCCGGGATGATTCTTTGAAAGGGCACGGACGACTTCCTTCCCCGTCTTACCCTAATCCGATGAGACCGATGACCTCGCTGTCTGGACTCCTACCGCGAACTCCCCCCTCAACTGTCGGCGGTCTCCGTCCGTCAACAGACGTGGTCGGCATGAACGCTTTTGTGATGTACGTGCCCCTTCACGTTTCCGCTTCCCTACCACATCGGAAACTGTGGACCTAGGGACGTGTGACACAAGTGACTCCCTATCACCTGACCACGTTCGAAGCTCGTGAGTTCCGCTGAGCTCCCCATTCTGCACTCTCACGATGTCTAATGATTACTGAGGTCGCTGATATGGAGTACCTATCAGTATGGCAGTCTGTGGCAGCACATTGAACTTAATATGAGGAATTGTGTTTTTGGGGGTGTCCGGATACTTTTCATCACGTAGTGGATGTGAAACCATTCAGGGAAATCACGGAACACCTAAAACAGGATGGCCGGGCGAGGGTTTGAACCGTCGTCCTCACGAATGCGAGTCATGTGTGCTAACCACTGCGCCACCTTGCTGGGTAAAGCAGCTTTCTGCAGCACACGGGTAACGGAACATGGATGCTATTACGTCATACAAAGCTGGATTCAAGAGCCAGATTAAGGAACTCTGAACAACAATGCATTAGAGGAAAAATCGGTAACATCTGGACAGCGGATACATTAACATCCACAAATGGTGTACAACCTACTTGTATTAAAAGAACTGGAGTATAGGCAAGATGCCCGGTGACAGTAAAACTGGAGTGCTACACCTCAACAAGGGACAAACAAGGGAATCGAAATGCTGGTAACAACGGCAGAGGCATCTCGTTTCTATCAGACACGTACAATGTCCTATCAATTGTTCTTTTGTCTCGATTAAAGGTGCAAGTGGAACAGAAATTTTTATTTCCCTAAGAACGATCTAGAATTCCGAAACAGTGATGAGGGATAGACCTGCCATAAACAAAAACACGTAGTTGGAGAGGAAGAGGTATAAATGTGCATGGGGGTAGTAATATGGTGTACTATGGTTTCTCGCCTTGTAAGTGCTGTACTTTCGTGGGATGCTTGAAAACTACGTGTACCAATTGTAGACTGCTTCGGGATGCCTTCATATTACAGTTGGCAACCATTCCGAGTGAGCGAAGCTGTTTTAACGAATTCACTAGGAGGAATAACTGTAGCAGCTTAGTGGTTTTCAGTTTAATTCTTGTCATAATACATAAATTAATAATATATTTTGTAAACAGTCGTTTAGCGTATACATTAAGTCGTAAAATGGTGTGTTTGTTGTCCAGTTCTGAATTTCAAGATGGCTCTGTCACTCAAATGGAATTCTAGAACTCCATATTTGTAACCTGGTATCTCATATTTGTTCTGTACTTTCACAACCTGCTTTACATATAGGAATTACTTCGGAAATGACTTCACGAGTTTTAAAGCAGTAGGATGAGTCTGCTATGCAAACAGAAATTAAAAATGTCACAGAAAAAACAATGGAACACTCCAGAATGTCTGCCTTCTCACGCCTTCTACAAGATGCAACTGCTCCATAGAACTTTCATGAGTCCTTTGGAAGCCTGTTATTCCGAGCAGGTACATCTATGAATGAAGGAAAGTCCAGTAACAAACATGGACACTGCCGAAGTGAATGGGAAGACCTACCACAAGTGCCAAACAGAGGAGATAGCAGTCAGTGGGTTTACGTTGAGTGTTAAACCCTCATATTTGCACGAATACAGATTTCATTGTTAACAAAGAAGAAATAATTGAGGACTTACCCAATGATCCAGTCAATGAATCATCTGCAGGACCTGTGTTTTCTGAAAGTGGAGAGGCTAATGTGGAAGTCGAGGGAGGGACACCTACCGCCACATCTGAAATCACACCTTGGCAAATCTCACTCGTTGAACAAAAAAAGAAAAGGCCGGGGACGAGGGAAGAAAAGTAGGTCCTTTAGCAGTCCTAACATTTTATCCGTATAAGAGATCTCTTGAAATATAAAAGACAGCAAAAAGTAAACCGGACACAAAAAACAGAGGCCACCAAGAATCATCTGATTCAGAGGGTGATGTTTTTAGTGTGAGAGATGAATCGTTCACACTCGGTAGCGTTCTGGACAACAGTGTACCCACCAATGAAGATGGCAATTGTCTGTTTCTCTGAGGTAAATTTTCGCAAGACGAGGCAGGGGAAGAATAGGTCATGTGTCTAGTGTGCGAAATATGGGCGCACACTGAATATGCAGGTTATGATAAAGGACTACATGTATATTATTTCTTACGCTAAGGAACTTAATAACTGAAAATGGTATATTTCGTGAGTTTTTCTATTGTGTTACAATGTTTCGCAGCGTTTTCTTTGGCAGTGAATTATTAAACAAACTTGAAACGAATGGGCTATTCCATATTTCTACCCTATAATCGGAACTGTGTTAAGCCAACTTAGAAATGTTCATAGTGTTGTACGTATTCGAAAATATAGGATGTATTAAAATACGTCCCGAAGTAAGTATTGCAGATGTTTTGTTTGCTTAATGTGAAAAACTGAGACATGTGTGAACGAAAAACAAAATGATATTCCCGATTTGTACCACTTCCTGTGAGTCCCAGGAGAAAGTAGCAGTGGTACGTTCCTATGGGACCAAACTGTTGAGGTCATCGGTCCCTAGGCTTACATTCTACTTACTCTAACTTAAACTAACTTACGGTAAGGACAAAACACACACACACACACACACACACACACACACACACACACAAATACCCATGCCCGAGGGAGGACTAGAACCTCCGACTGGGGGGAGGGGGGCGAACAGTGGCAAGGCAAAGAATTTTGTGAGTTTATTAAAAAATGATGATGATGTCCTCCACGCCGTGTCCGGCGACAGCGACTCCGTCAGTCTTCTCTGTCGTTGTGGTAGGCTCGGACGTGGCTCGCGAATCCGAATTTCGCTTTGAATATCCTGTTGCATGGAGCACAGTGAAGTTGACCAGCAGAGTTGTAAGTATACGTGTAGACAGGCTTGAGCTGAGATTTTCGGAGCTCTCTTTTAGCATCCAGGTTCATTAGACGCTTTTGCTCGAATTGTTCGATGCTCTTATGTACAGTTGATCGCCACTCCGATCGGCGCAATGCTAGCTGCTCCCAACGGTTTGCTTGGGATGCCACAGGCTGCAAGGTGGCGTTTAATGGTGTCTTTATATCGCAGGTGTTGACCACCTTTCCTCCTCTTCCCGCACGAGAGCTGCGAGTAGAACACCGCTTTAGGTAGCCTACTGTCATCCATGCGTACTATGTGACCACTCCATCTCAGTTGATGTTTCATTATTAAAGCTTCAATACCAACCAATTTCACGCGGCGCAAAATCTCCGTGTTTGGGACACGGTCTTCCCATTTGATGCGCAGAACTGATCTCAGACATCGAAGATGAAATTTATCTAGCTTCTTAATGTCAGCTTTGTAACAGCACCAGGTTTCCGAGGCATAGAGTAAGGTGGATAATACTACTGCTTTGTAGACTGCAATTTTTGTTAGTAATTTGAGATCATGTGATTTCCATACTCGGTCATTAAGCTTACCGAAGGCTGAGGCTGCGCTGGCTATACGCGCTGCGATTTCCGTTGTCAGGCTGTTGTCACTTCTAATTTGGCTTCCCAGGTATTTGAACTTTGACACATTTTGCAAGGATTTGTTATTTATCTCAATACTAGAGTCATCTGCATTAAGACCTCTAAGTGGCTGTTTGAGAACTTGCGTCTTAGTGATGCTAATGGCTAAGCCAAATCTTCTGCAGGAGGCATTTAGCAGGTTTATGTAAGTCTGAAGAGTTTCGCAAGAATTAGTCATCATGCATACATCATCCGCGTAGAAAATCTCTAAGATGGATAGTTTGGTTACGCGACTTTTTGTTCTCAGGCGAGAGATGTTGAAGACACTTTTGTCTGTCCTTGTGTCGAGACTAATTTGATTACTACAGGCTTTGGTCGCGTCTCTCATAACAACTGCGAAGTAAAGTGAGAATAGTGTGGGAGCCAGAACACAGCCTTGTTTTACACCACATGTCACGGGAAACTGTTCTGAGAGCTTGTCCTCAAGGCGGATTTTTGCCATCATGTTTTCATGAAACTGCCGAATCAAACTGATAATTTTGTCAGGGCACCCAGTTTTCTTTAGTATGATCCAGAGAGCTTCCCGTGGGACACGATCAAAAGCTTTTTCCAGGTCTACAAAGCACATGAACAAAGGCCGATGTTGCTCTAAGCTTTTCTCTTGCATTTGTTTGACAACAAATATGGCATCCACTGTGCCTCTGTTTGGGCGAAAGCCACACTGGGTCTCTGGTAGCAGTTTTTCTGCAAAGTGTGTTAACCGGGTGTTAATTATGTGGGCAAGGACTTTTCCCGCTGCTGAGAGAAGAGAAATGCCCCTGTGGGAGCTGCAGTCTGATATATCACCCTTGCCTTTATAGATCTTGGAAATACAAGCATCTTTCCAGTCTTGTGGAATCATTTCATACTCCCAAATCCTTAAGATCAGAGCAAACAATGGTTTCTTGATGTTTGGCCCCCATATTTATATAGCTCTGATGGCAAGTTATCTAATCCTGCTGTTTTGTCATTTTTCAGCTTAGCCAGTGCTGAAATGAATTCATTGTAGGAAGGGGCATCCGCAAGTTGTTCCTCAACTGGCAGGTCTTCAAGTGCTTCTATGTATGGAATATCGGTTGTCTGATGGTCGGGATTAAGAACGTCATTAAAATGTTCCGCCCACCGAGACAGGATGTCACTCTGTTGCGTCAGCCGACAACTTTTATCTTCGTTATAGACTGGTGATATCTTCCCAACTCTTGGACCAAAGATAGTTTTCAGGGACTCAAAGAATCTGCCCGTTTGGTGTGTGTCGGCATATAGCTGTATTTCATTTGCTTTATTTGCCCACCAACTGAGAGCACGTACCTTCACTTTCAGATTGTAATGCGCTGCTCTACGCTTGTTATCATCAGGGGTGCGAAGAGAGGTTCTGAAATCATTAATTAGCTTTCTGATCTCTGGATCTGAGTCGTCAAACCAGTCCTGGTGCTTCTGCTGAGGCTTTCCCAAGACTTCTGAAGCACAGCCACGCAGTCTGCTAGCGTATGCACTCCACTGTTCATCTACAGGGGCAGATTCAGATCTCAAAAGGCCATCGACACCAAATTTTTTCATCCAGTTTTGCTCTCATAGTCTGATAATTGGCCAAGATTTTGCAGGACAATTTTGTTGGTATTTTGTGTGAAGCTCGGCGTGGTGCCTTTAAAGTTATCTTTAATTTGGACCTCACGAGCCGATGGTCTGTCCATCCCTGAGCGCCTCTCATTGCACGTGTGACCAGTACGTCACCAAGATCTTTTTTCCGTACTATCACATAATCCAGAAGGTGCCAGTGTTTAGATCGCGGATGCATCCATGTCGTTTTATATTTTTCAGGCAGACGAAAATATGTATTTGTCAGACAGAGTTCAAACTCGGCACATAGAGTTAGAAGATCCAAACCATTCGAGTTGCATTTTCCAATCCCATGGCGACCGAGGACTCCATTCCAAGCACTGAAATCATTCCCAACACGAGCATTAAAATCACCAAGTAACAGAAGTTTATCTGCAGAAGGAATATCCCTAAGGACATGTCGGAGGTCTTGGTAAAACTTGTTCTTCTCTTCATCCGGAGATGGCAATGTAGGTGCGTATACATTGATCAAGTGAAGATATTTCTTGGATGCCAGGTGAAGTCTGAGTGTTATTATTCTGTCACTGATACCTTTTGGGAGTTCTGTTAGTGAACATGCCAATTTATTGCGTATGGCAAAGCCTACCCCACTTTCCGCCCTTTCAGTGGATGATTTTCCACTCCAGTAGTAGGTATAACCTCCGAGCGGTTCACATAACTGTCCAGAGTCATTAAGATGTGTTTCACTTATGGCGGTAATGTCGATGTTATATCTAGCCAATTCCCTTGCGATAAGTCCTGTCTTTCTCTCTGGGCACTGATTATGGTCGTTATCCTGTAAAGTACGGACGTTCCAGACTCCAATCATTAGATATTTAAGGTAACTGTTCATTTTATTATTTTTTGACCGCATATGTTAGTGAACAAGTGACCGCAGTTTGCCACTTGTGCTGGGTTGAGACGGGCTATGTTTAGGCCACCTTTTCTAGGCCCCTCCCTGGATTAGGGAAAGCAGAGCAATCCTAAATAGGGCTGCTTTGTCGTCTGACGAGCTGCCGAACCAGTCCTCCCGTCTCTCACGAGTACCAGAACGACCATCACCGTCTGACCGCCTAACGTGCAGAGCACCAACTAAGGTTCAGGTACACCAAACCCTTGCCTCACCATCAGTACTCCATCGCCGCAGGACTTTCAATGCTCATAGTCCATTGAAACTTTTCCGGAGTCATCTGCGCGTGAAGATATTTAAAGTGGACAAGCAGTTGCGCAGATGCAGATCCACTCTCTCGTCCTCTGCCTCTGGTTGGCAGTGGATCGTAGGGCCGATACGACTGGCAAGAGGCAGGAGATGCAGTGAATGGCCATATGCCACTGGAAGTATCCTGACATACGCCCTTAAGGCACATCACAGGTGCCTTGCTTCGTCGGTACAGAAGCCGTGAGTGTTTACCTATCGATATTACCCGCCTCCTACACCGATGAAGAGACTGACAGAAGGGGAGAAGGAAAGGGAAGGGACTGGAAGGGAAAGGGAGGAAAGGACGGTAGGTCGTTGTGAGGCACACTTCGTCTGGCTCCTCTGCTGAGACCTGACCGGCTAGGTTGAACCTGCCAGTAGCCGGTATAGCTCTCAGCATCACAGGAACACGCAAACTCTCCCACCCGCACGGACAGTGCTACGATAAGGTGGTGCCTCCAGGGAGAGTATATTAAAAAAATGAAGTAATGAAACAAAAAACACTGTTAATGCAACAAGTACTAAAAATGACCTCAAAAATTAAATTCATGTATGAGCTACATTCCGATTGCGGCCTGAATAAAGTTATTCAATCAGTTGATGACAATGTATTAGTAACCAAATTATAATAAGCTACAAAAATAATAATGTTGCTGTCAGTTGATCAAGATTCGCATATGCCCCTGAGATGTTACCAGAGGAAGTATTCATTACAAGTTCTCTTGGCCTACAGATACTACAGCATTTGAAAATACAAACTTCATGACAAGCAATTAGAGCTGTACTGTGCATCCCGTCACATCATTTCAAGAGTCTCGCTTGTAATGGTTTACTTGGCTGCGAGAAAGTTTCACGCTTACTGTCAGCGTATCAAAGAGACCCGTGTGATGTATGGTTCATTCAGAGCTATTCCAAGCTGATGGTAGAACTGCCGAAGCTGACCCCCTCCCCCGTGTAAAATGGCCATTCTGCAGTTTTCTCTACAACTATTTAGGAAATATTATAATTTTTCCACTAGGTTAAATAAAAACGAAGCGTTACTGAAAAATGTTATATGAATTTATTGATGAAAAATGTTGCAAATGAAAAAGTGAGTGTGTCACTGAAGGAAAGAAATTCTAATGTTCATAATCCTTAAAAAATATAAGGAAAACAAAATCTATGGCAACTACTGCACACAGGGTTTTAGTATGATATCTAATGACCAACGTATATATCCCGTTTGCATTTGTTTACACGAGGTTTCAACTCAGGCGAACAGAATATAGCCGCCTGTAGACACAAGGACTACCAACTCGCGTAATGCTTATTAATCTGCCTCAGAAAGTTTATTCCTGAATTCTCTTTTTATTTACACAGTAGACTGTACCTACCGAAACTTGGTAGCAGAAAAAAAAGCTGGCAGAAGGCGCAATTAAATTACATCTCCCCTCGCCTTATTTGTTTGCTTCCTCCACTGTGCCGTCGGCAGTCATCAGTCGGCAGAAACCGCCAAAAATCGGAGCCTTCGGTCAAACAGTGTATTTGCTTTAGCAAGCGCTCGCAGCTCCGTGGACTTTCCGGCCCTTTTATATTGGTGCTGCAATACCGTGGCACTTCCTACTAACCAGTTTTGCATCGTGGTATTTCGTTTCACTCGCAGCAGCTTAAGCTGGGCTGTTAGTTGCTGTCTAACCATAAGCTCGGAAATTACGACATACTCGGAAAAGATCAGTCAAGTATTTTTGACAAATAAGAATATAAGTCATGTCTGCTCTTTTCATTCGCAGCAGTCTAAACTTTGCTCTTGCGTTCCTGCCTAACTACATCCTCGGCAATTGTGACATGATTGGAACTGAATGTAAGAAACAAGAATAGAAGTATACGAATGCGTGGTTTCGCGGGGGTATATACTGATAAAATTCTCTCGAGCTTCCAGCCACCTTAAGCGGTTTAAAATGCACGAGCTTTTGACCGAGTAACCCTCGGCGAGTATCTAGTGGTGACTGCCTTTTAGTTGCCGCTTCCGTCCTTATGTAGATGCGCGCTGCTATATGTGACGTAACTGGTGCTCGCTCCAGCACCATATAGGAATAAGGTCTTGGTTGCACTTTTGCCACACCCCCTTTAATCTTCCAATGGCCGGATCCTAAGCTGTGCTTAGCTGCAGGTCACCATCTTTATTGAGTATACTGTTACAAGTTTAAAAAAGAAATTGCTTCTTTCAGGAGGCTGTCACAGAAATTATTAGTCCGTGCAATAACAGATGTCTAGTCAACACTGACAAGTAAATGTAGAACACAATGTTCATATTAAAATCATTCCCTGAGTCGTAATCATGTGAACTGTTGTGAGCTATTTAATAGAACATAAAATAAGCAGTACACAGTCAACTGTTCCATGACATTACATAATGCCTATTCACCTGGTTAAGACACAGGAAATAGTTCGAAAATGAACATCGTATTCGAAACTAGTCCGCAGTATGTTCGACAGTAAATGAAATGATTGTATGGCATTGCCGGCCGGGAGGCCCCATCCAGTTCGGCCGCCGAGTGCGAGTCTTATTTCGGTCGACGCCACATTGGGTGACTCGTATGCCGGTGATGACGATGAAATGATGATGAGGACAACACAATACCCAGTCCACGAGCGGAGAAAAATCTCCAACCCGGCGGGGAATCGAACCCGGGCCCGCTGCATGGTAGGAAAGCACGCAACCGCGCAGCTAAGCAGGCGGACTGGTAGACAGTAGATACGCTACGATAGAAAATTTAACAAAAAGTGAATTTTAATTGCCGTCCCTCCACAAACGTCGTCTTGGAGGTTTACACGATACTCCAATAAACATTCGGACGGACATATGCTACATATTTTAAAATATTTATGGTACATAAATCTATATGTACTATATAAACAGAAAAGATTATTAGAAAAAATCTCCAAAAATTTTGACCCACTTACTTGAAATTTTTACACGATACTCTAACAAACATTTGGACAGACAAAGGCTACACATTTTAATATAAAAATATACACGTCTCATAAAACAGGGACGCATTATTAGTAAAACTCTCCGAACGTTCTTGAACCATGTGCTTCAAATTTGTAAACGATCCTCTAATAAACAACTGGACGGACACGAGCGATATATTTTTAAATATGTATGGTATATAACTACGTACATAATAATATGTAAAGACATTTTATTAGTAAAAATCGCGAAAAGTTCTTGATTGACTTCGAATTTTTACAAGGTAATGTAATAAACGTTCGTACGGACATAAGCTATACATATTTTGCAACGAACGTTGTACAGTTTTTCTGTTGAAAACAACTTCCCGAAAGAAAATGCTGTGCTACGCTGTGCTGTGAAAATGTGCGGTTTCGTTTTCTTTCTCACAGATAGGTTTCGTTACCGTGGCAGGGCATTTAAGGGATTAGACAAATTGTTTTTCTCTTATATATATTCTTTCGTCTGATACATATAATTTTAAACAAAAATTTTGCAGACAACTAAGCGGTGTATTTTTTTTTCGTCCTTCCTGTCGGTTTTAACAGAGAACAGAAAAGTTATGTTTGTGACTCAACGGCCTATGATTAGAATACTACTACTACTACTACTACTACTACTACTACTATTACTACTTCTATTATTATTATTGACTTTTTTTTTCTCAGAATTAAGTCTGGTTAAAAATGGAACGTGACGCGGACCTCGGTCAAGCGTGACTTCCTTGTAACTGTATGGTATATGTTATATTGCATTTAGGAACTTTCGGGTAATTGAACATGTATCAATAATGACAGATTTTTGTAGTTGTATATATATGTTTGGATGTAGCAGTATTGCATTGATGTACTGGTGAATATTGTGAGGTATGACTCCTGTAGTTGATAGTATAATTGGGATAATGTCGACTTTATCCTGATGCCACATGTCCTTGACTTCCTCAGCCAGTTGGATGTATTTTTCAATTTTTTCTCCTGTTTTCTTCTGTATATTTGTTGTGTTGGGTATGGATATTTCAATTAGTTGTGTTAATTTCTTCTTTTTATTGGTGAGTATGATGTCAGGTTTGTTATGTGGTGTTGTTTTATCTGTTATAATGGTTCTGTTCCAGTATAATTTCTATTCATCATTCTCCAGTACATTTTGTGGTGTGTACTTGTATGTGGGAACGTGTTGTTTTATTAGTTTATGTTTTATGGCAAGTTGTTGATGTATTATTTTTGCTACATTGTCATGTCTTCTGGGGTATTCTGTATTTGCTAGTATTGTACATCCGCTTGTGATGTGATCTACTGTTTCTATTTGTTGTTTGCAAAGTCTGCATTTATCTGTTGTGGTATTGGGATCTTTAATAATATGCTTGCTGTAATATCTGGTGTTTATTATTTGATCCTGTATTGCGATCATGAATCCTTCCGTCTCACTGTATATATTGCCGTTTCTTAGCCATGTGTTGGATGCGTCTTGATCTATGTGTGGCTGTGTTAGATGATACGGGTGCTTGCCGTGTAGTGTTTTCTTTTTCCAATTTACTTTCTTTGTATCTGTTGATGTTATGTGATCTAAAGGGTTGTAGAAGTGGTTATGAAATTGCAATGGTGTAGCTGATGTATTTATATGAGTGATTGCTTTGTGTATTTTGCTAGTTTCTGCTCGTTCTAGAAAGAATTTTCTTAAATTGTCTACCTGTCCATAATGTAGGTTTTTTATATCTATAAATCCCCTTCCACCTTCCTTTCTGCTTAATGTGAATCTTTCTGTTGCTGAATGTATGTGATGTATTCTATATTTGTGGCATTGTGATCGTATAAGTGTATTGAGTGCTTCTAGGTCTGTGTCACTCCATTTCACTACTCCAAATGAGTAGGTCAATACTGGTATAGCATAAGTATTTATAGCTTTTGTCTTGTTTCTTGCTGTCAATTCTGTTTTCAGTATTTTTGTTAGTCTTTGTCTATATTTTTCTTTTAGTTCTTCTTTAATATTTGTATTATCTATTCCTATTTTTTGTCTGTATCCTAGGTATTTATAGGCATCTGTTTTTTCCATCGCTTCTATGCAGTCGCTGTGGTTATCCAATATGTAATCTTCTTGTTTAGTGTGTTTTCCCTTGACTATGCTATTTTTCTTACATTTGTCTGTTCCAAAAGCCATATTTATATCATTGCTGAATACTTCTGTTATCTTTAGTAATTGGTTGAGTTGTTGATTTGTTGCTGCCAGTAGTTTTAGATCATCCATGTATAGCAAATGTGTGATTTTGTGTGGGTATGTTCCAGTAATATTGTATCCATAATTTGTATTATTTAGCATGTTGGATAGTGGGTTCAGAGCAAGGTAGAACCAGAAAAGACTTAATGAGTCTCCTTGGTATATTCCACGCTTAATCTGTATTGGCTGTGATGTGATGTTATCTGAATTTGTTTGGATATTAAGTGTGGTTTTCCAGTTTTTCATTACTGTGTTTAGAAACTGTATCAATTTAGGATCTACTTTGTATATTTCCAAAATCTGCAGTAACCATGAGTGGGGTACACTATCAAAGGCTTTTTGGTAATCAATGTATGCGTAGTGTAGGGACCTTTGTTTAGTTTTAGCTTGATATGTCACCTCTGTATCTATTATCAGTTGCTCTTTACATCCTCGTGCTCCTTTGCAGCAGCCTTTTTGTTCTTCATTTATAATTTTGTTCTGTGTTGTATGTGTCATTAATTTCTGTGTGATGACTGAAGTTAATATTTTGTATATTGTTGGTAGGCATGTTATGGGGCGATATTTAGCTGGGTTTGCAGTGTCTGCTTGATCTTTAGGTTTCAGATAGGTTATTCCATGTGCAAGTGTATCAGGGAATGTGTATGGGTCTGCAATGTAACTGTTAAATAATTTAGTTAGATGTGAATGTGTTGAGGTGAACTTCTTTAGCCAGTAATTTGCTATTTTATCATTTCCAGGGGCTTTCCAATTGTGTGTAGAATTAATTGCTCGGGTGACTTCATGTTGCAAAATTATCACTTCAAGCATTTGTGGTATCATCTTGTATGTGTCTGTTTCTGCTTGTATCCACCGTGCATGCCTGTTATGTTGTACCGGGTTTGACCATATGCTGCTCCAGAAGTGTTCCATGTCTGTTATGTTTGGTGGATTGTCTATTTTAATGTGTGTGTTATCCATTGTTTGGTAAAATCTCTTTTGGTTTGTGTTGAATGTTTGGTTTTGTTTCCTTCTATTTTCACTTTTTTTGTATCTTCTAAGTCGTTTGGCCAATGCTTGCAATTTCTGCTTTTTTTCATCTAATTGCTCTATTGCTTCTTGTTGTGAGATTTTACCTAACCTTTTTCGTTTTTTGTCTGATATTTCATTTCTTATAAATTGTGTTAGCTGTCCGATTTCTTTTCTCAGTTTTTCTATTCTGATCTGTAACCTGTGTTGCCATGCTGGTTTTGTGCGTTTCTTCTGTGTGTTGGTTTGTTCTGATCTCTGCCTAGTGTGTATATTTAGTGTAGTGAGTGCTCCTATATAAACTAGTAGTTGTAACTCTTCCATAGTTGTGTTTTCATTTATTTTGTTGTGTATGATTGTGTTGATAGTTTTTATTGTTGTTTCGACTTGTGGGTTATTTGGCGGTCTATGCAAGAATGGTCTAATGTCTGTATTTGTGTCTTTGTATTCTATATATGTCAGCTGAAATTTCTCTTCTATATCTAACACGTGTCTCTGTTCGTGTTCTATTTGTGCTTGTTCTGGTGGCTGTCTTAAGATTTCGTTTTCCTCTGATTGTTTAATTGATGCGTGTTGGTCTTTGTTTGTTTGCTCTGGGATGTTTGAGTCCATTACTGTGTTTTCTTCCTCTTCTGATTGCACATTATTTTGTTCCAGTATTTGTTGTACTTGTTGTTTGATGTTTTCTAATTCTGACTGGGGTATCCTGTTATTTTTGATTATTACACGGATCTGATCAGCTAGTCGTTGTTCTGTTAAAAATTTTAATTCCGGGTATCTGGTAATAAATGTTGTGTATACTTGTGATCTGTATCCAGTTGTGTTGGTTCCTAGGTTTGTTGCTTGGTAATAACAGAACATGAGGTGTCGATTAACTTCATCTGACCATCTCATCCTCTGTCTTTGTTTTCCTTCTAGGGTGGTTGCAGGAAGCATATCCTGCAAAACACCTCTATTCGGATTTAAATCCTTTTCCAGTTGGCTAGCAGTGTCGTTACCATTGTGGGCGGGCATAGGGTTCAAGCGTCGTCCCCGACCATGACGGCACTTGTCCGAGGCTTCTTTAGTTCTGTCCTGAACCAAGTAATCACACTAAAAGGGGGGTTAGCCCTATTAGTGGTTTGTTCTTTTCGTCGCCTTTTACGACTGGCAGAACATACCGGAGGCCTATTCTTTTCCCGGGCCTCCACGGGGTTTATTATTATTATTATTATTACTAGCTAATCTGGACCGCCAGAACATTTGTAACCATATCCATTTTCAACTGTGCGAAATACTGTCATTCAAGCTATTATCCTTACAGACCAGCAGCAGAAAATTTAACCATTTATTTAAAGCAATTTCAATTACCAATAAAGATTTCGCTTACAGTAACAATAAATAAGGCTCGAGGACCCAGAAAGAGAGAAGAGGAGATGGGCAGAGAGAAAGTAGGGAGGAAATGGACATGGAGAGGGGGGGAGGGAGAATATAGACGGAAAAGAAGGGGAGGAGAAAGTCAGGAGAGACGGCGGGGCGGGGGGGGGGGGAGGAGGACACGGAAAAAGAGAGGAGGGAGGAAGTGATGGACGCAGAGAGGAAACCGGAGGAGGAAAAGGACAAAGAGAGCGGAGGAGGAGGAGGAGGAGGACATGGATAGCGTGAGGGGAGGCTGGAAGACTATATCCAGTTACATTATTAGCAATTGCGGAACATTGACTGGTTCGCTAGATTTTTTTGTATATGGAAAGGTTACACGGCGGATTGCGGATTTAGAAATTAAATTTGAATGTCAGTTGATTGTGAGAAGATGGTATTAAGTCTAATGTAACCAGAGGAAAACATCTTCCAGCACGTGTCGGAATCCGACAGCGGCAGGGTCCTGGCCTGTCGAGACGAGGGTTTATTGGTTTATCTTTCCATGATATTACAGCTCGCATTAGACAGGAGGCTGGCCGGGGTGGCCGAGCGGTTCTAGGCGCTACAGTCTGGAACCGCATACCGCTACGGTCGCAGGTTCGAATCCTGCCTCGGGCATGGATGTGTGAGATGCCGTTAGGTCAGTTAGGTTTAAGTAGTTCTAAGTTCTAGGGGACTGATGATCTCAGAAGTTAAGTCCCATAGTGCTCAGAGCCATTAGACGGGAACCTAAAACTGTCAAGTTGATAAGGAATCTATTGATTCAGGAGGGCTATTTTTAAAATGGTGCAGAATCTGTAAGGTACCGCACGGTTGGTGCCCCATATTGTGTTTGCCTGGCTGTAGAGCAACGTTAACTCATGTGTCATGTCTTGATTCAAGATATGGACTTGTTTGGAGGAGGACAATTACGTATCCGTAAGAGCCGATAGAAGACGTTTGGAGCAGTGCGGAGTGTCAATGCAACGTCTGTTGATGCAGCATCTCCACCAGAAAGAGACACCGACAGTGATCCACCAGAGGACAACACTGGACACTTGAGTGCAACAATGACGTCCTTTGTAACGATTCTCGTTTCTGTACACAGTCACGGTGGACTTATCCTTGGAACATGAACATCTCTATAAAATCAACATGGATTCCGCAAACAGAGATTCTGCGAAACTCAGCTCGGTCTGTTCCTCCAGGAGGTCCAGGGCGCAGCGGACAACGGCGCTCAGGCTGATGCCGTGTTTCTTGATTCCAGTGAGGCATTTGACAACGTCCCGCATTGCCGTTTAATGGAAAAAAAACGAGCTTACGGAGTATTGGAGCAAATTGCGACTGGATTCAAGACTGTCTTGCAGACAGAACTCAACACGTCGCTATTAACGGAACTAAATCGACAGATGCGGAGAAAATATCCGGACTACTATAGGGAAGTGTGATAGGACCGTTGCTGTTTACAATATATATAAATGATCTAGTAGAAAGCGTCAGATGCTCTTTAAGGCTATTCGCAGATGATGCAGTTGTCTATACCAAAGTAGCAACACCAGAAGATAGTAAGAATTTGCAGAACGACTTGCAGAGAATTGATGATTGGTGCAGGCTTTGGCAGTTGATCATGATCTTAAATAAATGAAGATATTGCGCATACACGGAAAAAGAAACCCACTACTGTACAGCTACACTATTGATGATAAACAGCTGGAGATAGCATCTTCCGTAAAATACCTAGGTGTAACTATCCAGAGCGACCTTAAGTGGAATGACTACATAAAATAGATACTGGAAAAAGCAGACACCAGACTCAGATTCATCGGAAGAATCGTAAGGAAATGTAACTCATCCACGAAACAAGTGGCTTATAAGGCGCTTGTTCGGCCGATTCTTTAGTACTGTTCATCTATCTGGGATCCCTATCAGGTAGGAGTGATAGAGGAGATAGAGAAGGTCCAATGAAGAGCGGTGCGTTTTGTCACTAGATCTTTTAACTGGAGAGAGAGCGTGGCGGAGATGCCAAATAAATCCACTCTCGGACGTTACAAGAGAAGCGCTGTGCATCACGGAGAGAGTTACTATTGAAAATTCTGGAGGAGTCGGACAAGATATTACTTCCCCCCACATACAAATGGTTCAAATGGCTCTGAGCACTATCGGACTTAACATCTGAGGTCATCAGTCCCCTAGAACTTAGAACTACTTAAACCTAACTAACCTAAGGACATCACACACATCCATGCCCGAGGAAGGATTCGAACCTGCGACCATAGCAGTCGCGGGGTTCCGGACTAAAGCACCTAGAACCGCAGCCCCCCCCCCTACCTCCCCCCCCCCCCCCACACACACACATTTCGCGTATTGACCACGAGGAGAAAATTCAAGAAATTTTAGCCAATATAGAGGCTTACCGACAATCATTCTTCCCAAGCATTATTCGCGAGTGGAACAGGGTTGGAGGGATCAGATACTGGTACCGAAAATACCTCCGCCACACACCATTAGGTGGCTTGCAAAGTATGATATAGATGTATGTGGATGCTCCGAGCCGAACGAACGTTCCCAGACTATCGTCATCACCCTCATGCGAGCTAAGCGCCTGGTGTGGTGGAATAGGGTGCCACGAGTATTTCGCATAGCCAGTAATATGGACAGCGGACGCAGCATTCCTGGCGTATCAAGTCTGGCCTATCTTCAAATTTCCATGACGTAATCTCTTAACAAGATGACATAAGACTGCATGTTGCGCCTGCGGAGCTGACGTACCTGATACAGAGAGTGTGCGACAGCTTCCTGGCCAACTCTCTCGCAAACTGAAAACATCCGATCACGGGTGCTGAGCGACTGGAAGGCCACCAGTCACTACGACTGACGAAGTGTGGCACTGAGCTGAAGAGGCACGGAATGACGTAGCCGTGTCTGCCATCCAAGCTCAGCTGGACTAGATGCCCTGCCACGTTAGAGTCGTTGCTGCTGCCATAGGTCTCTGTCTTGAGTGCTAAATTTCGCGCCCTGCATGCTCCAAAATCATCTATGAATTTAATCAAGTGTTCTTACTATCATACCGTACGTGTACAATAAGTAATATTTCTTACTTCTTTGCCTCAAATGGCTCTGAGCACTATGGGACTTAACTTCTGAGGTCATCAGTCCTGTAGACCTTAGAACTACTTAAACCTAACTAACCTAGGGACATCACACACATCCATGCCCGAGGCAGGATTCGAACCTGCGACTGCAGCTGCCACGTGGTTCCAGACTGTAGCGCCTAGAACCGCTCGGCCACCCCGGCCGGCTCTTGCTTCTTTCCTGACGTTCCAGTTTTAATGGAAAACGTAAGGTTTTACAGGGGGCATCGATCCTATACAAATAAAGCCAGGCAATCATTAACATCAACCAATAGGTACACATCAGACACTTTAAAATTGTGGGAATAAACGGAAGAGTAGATTAGGTAATGTAGTCAACACAATGACGACTTTGATTTGAAAATGGAATACTTCATTGTCAGTCAGTCAAAATCAATCAAATGCTATGAATGCTTTACAAAACGTAATTAAAAGCCTGTCTTTTCCGTCTCATGTTGCATAATAAAAATAATCGCGACTGCAGTTAACTAGGGCAAACTAGCGGACTATGTGGCAAAGTCACCAATACATTCAGCTAATCCAGTTCTAAGCCCTAGGCCCAAATCTCGCCGAAATAATACAATGAAATTTCGTCAGTTGTACTCAACTGTGTGTATATATATATATTTCTATTCAGATTGGTTTGGTGCGGGCCGTGACAGATTCCTCTCCCCCGCCACCCTCATCAGTGGAGAGTAGCACTTGCACACTACGTTCTCAATTATGCGCCGAATGTATCCGAGTCTCTGTCTACCTTTACAGTTCTTGCCCTCTACAGTTCCCTCTAGCACCAAAAAGGTTAGTCCCTGATGCGGAGAGTCTCTTCATTCCTTGTTTTACCGGTCTACCTAATTTTCAACCTTCTTCTGTAGCACCGCATCTTCTGTACATATTCTGTATTTATTTGACTATTGATTCCGACCAATAGATCCTGTAATTCTTCTTCGCTTTCAAAGAGAATAGCAGTGCCATCAGCCAATCTTATCACTGACATCCCTTTATCTTGAATTTTAACCCCACTCGTGAATCTTTCCTTTATTTCCGTCATTGCTTTTTCGATGTATAGATTGAATAGAAGGGATGAAAGACAGCATCCCTGTCTTAAACCCTTTGTTGTTCGACCTCTTTGTTTTTCGACCTCCATTTTTATTGTTGACTCTTGGTTCTTCTCCATATTATGTACACTCCTGGAAATTGAAATAAAAACACCGTGAATTCATTGTCCCAGGAAGGGGAAACTTTATTGACACATTCCTGGGGTCAGATACATCACATGATCACACTGACATAACCACAGGCACATAGACACAGGCAACAGAGCATGCACAATGTCGGCACTAGTACAGTGTATATCCACCTTTCGCAGCAATGCAGGCTGCTATTCTCCCATGGAGACGATCGTAGAGATGCTGGATGTAGTCCTGTGGAACGGCTTGCCATGCCATTTCCACCTGGCGCCTCAGTTGGACCAGCGTTCGTGCTGGACGTGCAGACCGCGTGAGACGACGCTTCATCCAGTCCCAAACATGTTCAATGGGGGACAGATCGGGAGATCTTGCTGGCCAGGGTAGTTGACTTACACCTTCTAGAGCACGTTGGGTGGCACGGGATACATGCGGACGTGCATTGTCCTGTTGGAACAACAAGTTCCCTTGCCGGTCTAGGAATGGTAGAACGATGGGTTCGATGACGGTTTGAATGTACCGCGCACTATTCAGTGTCCCCTCGACGATCACCAGTGGTGTACGGCCAGTGTAGGAGATCGCTCCCCACACCATGATGCCGGGTGTTGGCCCTGTGTGCCTCGGTCGTATGCAGTCCTGATTGTGGCGCTCACCTGCACGGCGCCAAACACGCATACGACCATCATTGGCACCAAGGCAGAAGCGACTCTCATCGCTGAAGACGACACGTCTATATTCGTCCCTCCATTCACGCCTGTCGCGACACCACTGGAGGCGGGCTGCACGATGTTGGGGCGTGAGCGGAAGACGGCCTAACGGTGTGCGGGACCGTAGCCCAGCTTCATAGAGACGGTTGAGAATGGTCCTCGCCGATACCCCAGGAGCAACAGTGTCCCTAATTTGCTGGGAAGTGGCGGTGCGGTCCCCTACGGCACTGCGTAGGATCCTACGGTCTTGGCGTGCATCCGTGCGTCGCTGCGGTCCGGTCCCAGGTCGACGGGCACGTGCACCTTCCGCCGACCACTGGCGACAACATCGATGTACTGTAGAGACCTCACGCCCCACGTGTTGAGCAATTCGGCGGTACGTCCACCCGGCCTCCCGCATGCCCACTATACGCCCTCGCTCGAAGTCCGTCAACTGCACATACGGTTCACGTCCACGCTGTCGCGGAATGCTACCAGTGTTAAAGACTGCGATGGAGCTCCGTATGCCACGGGAAACTGGCTGACACTGACGGCGGCGGTGCACAAATGCTGCGCAGCTAGCGCCATTCGACGGCCAACACCGCGGTTCCTGGTGTGTCCGCTGTGCCGTGCGTGTGATCATTGCTTGTACAGCCCTCTCGCAGTGTCCGGAGCAAGTATGGTGGGTCTGACACACCGGTGTCAATGTGTTCTTTTTTCCATTTCCAGGAGTGTATTACTCGTCGTGCCCTGTAGCTTACTCCTATTTTTCTCAGAGTTTCGGACATCTTGCACCATTTCACATTATAATACATTTTTTCTTTAGTCTTGCTTCCATTATCAAGCGTAGGTCAGAAGTGCACTGCTGTTCATAGAAGTTCATCACGGTGCACAATCATTCGTAGCAAGCCAATGGCCTTCAGTCCTGAGGCAAACACATCAGTCAAGAGCAGTGTGGCGACGACTAAGTCCAAGCGGCTGTTCAATTTCTGTCGCTTCAGTAGTCAGGTTAGTATCCCACTTCCGTCTACCGAGTCTCCAGACACGTTTCAGCTGGTCAGCGGGGCTGTTTGGAGCGGGACTCGTCACTGAACACAGTTATACTCCAGTCAGTGAGATTCCGTCGCCCGTCATACGGCCCTACAACCAGGTGTAATAGTCTAGGGTGACGTTTCATTTCGTAGCAGGACTCCTTTGGTTATCATCCAAGACTCTATTACAGAGTAGTGATAAGTCAGCGATATTCTACGCCACTTTTGTTGCCCTTCATGGCAAGCCACATTTCTGCACACAGTGGGAGTTTCTGATGCTTGTTTTCGTGTTTGCCAGATCCTATCTTAGCTAGCAAGTCTCCAGATTTCTCACCAATTGAGAACATTTGAAGTGTTATGGGCAGGCCCCTCCAACCAACTCGGGATTTTGAGGATATATCACGCCAATTGGATAGAATTTTTCAGGCTATCCCTCATCCAAAAACTCTCTCAGTCGATGCCAAGTCGAATAGCTGCTTGCATGAAAGTCAATTTGTGAAGCTTTCTCTCTTTTTCTGAAACTGCAGTCATTTGTTGGTCCGGACATATACATATCTACTAATTTCCGTCCCGTTCGGATAGTTTATTCATGGTGTGTCGTTTCTTTTTGTCTTAGAGTGCTGATAGATTTCATTGCCAAAGAACATACCAAAATAAGCGGCTTTTCATACTTATTACTCTCCCACGTTTTATCACGAATATTATACTGTAACAGTTATCAATAAAAACGTTGAGTGGTGCTGTCACTCACAGCTTTAAGATGAGCAGAACGTCAATATATATACATCAGAGCTCACAGTTAAAACACGCCAGATTTAATTTGTGATTGACTTGCATAACACGCTGATACAATCCACCAACATAATACATAATTTGGCAGCTACAAGCTATTTGGAGATAGTATTAACCGTATTTAGTGAAAGATTAAAGATATTATTACAACTCGGCCCCCCTCCCCCGAACTCAGGGATTGTAATATGTCAGAACGACCGAGAGGTATGGTTTGTGAGAGAGGGATGACTCACGCCGAAGCGTGCAGAGAAACACAGGCCAGTGTGTCGTTTACTTTATTACTTCGAAGATACACAGCGGGCCTTCTGATGAACTTGGCGGTGGTGCCGCGCAGCATGCGTGGGTCAACGCCAACGCGAAATGCCGGAATCTGCGGCGTCGGTGTCTGGTTGCCCAGCCTTGCTCCTATTCGCGCCGCGGCTAAGTGGCCGCCACGTGTGTTAACTGTGCTCGTGGCACGGAACAGGGCCGACTACTGCATCAAGCACGACTCGTGGACCCCCATGTAGAGCGCCGTAGGGAAGCAGCCGACCGCAGTCGTTGTAGTGAGTCTTAGCAGCTCCGGCCGTGGACCCAGGGCAGCTCGTTCAGTGCCCGCAGACAGCTCTGCACCCGGGAGGCAGTGAGTTCTCGCCCCGGCCCCGCCCCTGCGGACGGCAGCTCGCAGTCCACCGGACGATGCCACCCAGAAAGCGGAGGCTAGCAGCCCTCTCGCTCCTTGCGCCGGCGTATCTCCAAGTTGCGACGCGCCCCGCCATGGCAATGACGCATCCGTGCAGCGGAGGTTGGAGGTAGCTTCAGTAGGCCGGTTGGCCGCCAATATCCATCACCAGAAGGTCGTCGTGGTTGGCCGGCAACTTAAACAATACTCTCTTTCTTTGGTACTAGTCGCAGACAAAATGGCGACACGACTGCTTCCTTTGAGCCTCCGGGCTCGTCTTTTCCCTACGCCTGTGAAGTGGTTCCTCTGTAGGGGACAAGTGAGCGCTCTTTCGTAATTACAACGCCAGATTTCCTCAGCCCGCGCCGGCCCCTACACACAGATCACTAGGCGCTGTTGTGACTGCAACGTACGGTTTCTTCACAGCACTTCGGTGCCCTCTGCTGCCCTGATTACTTCACATTTGTATACAGTACCTGCTGGGCCGTGCCTTATAGCCTGCAAGAAGTGTCGTAAGCTTGCCTCGCAGGATCGTTTGCAAAACATGAACATCGCCGCGCCTGTCATCCGATGTGCCAATCGGTCCCTTAACTACTGCCGTCCAGCCATATCTGCGCGAAATTCACAAGAATTCCCCAAACCCACTCCTGTACTTATTTATGGTTCAGCAGTATAACTGAAGACATGCTGATGCTATGCCGCTATTCAAGGCGTTTCTGCGGATGACAGTGTTCTGATTTATTAGATCGAATCGCGTTAATTGAAGTCATCGGTATCCAAGTTCAAATGGTTCAAATGGCTCTGAGCACTGTGGGACTTAGCGTCTGAGGTCATGAGTCCCCTAGAACTTAGAACTACTTAAACCTAACTAACCTAAGGACATCACACACATCAATGCCCGAGGCAGGATTCGAATCTGCGACCAAAGCGCCTAGAGCCGCTCGGCCACACCGGCCGGCGGCTACCCAAGTACCATACACGTTTCAGGTAAATCAAGTTAATGTGTCTTTACTGTATATATAAAATTCACTCGGAAAAAAAATCATTAAGGAGGTAGTTGCATTGGGTCACGAGTAATTTACTTTTAAATATTTGTTAAACAAATCATAGTTTATAAAAAGCTCTGTTGTTCGCGAATTAGCGGTCCTACAAGGAAGTTGGATGTTGTTATCAACTCGTGAAATCAATACACACAATCTGATATTCTCATATTCTCTGTGACTGCATTAGATTCAATGTCAGTATTGCTCATGTATTTCGCAGTTTTATTTAGTAGCTGGAAACGTCATTTGGCCACAGGCGCGAACGTCTCTCCTAGCTCTGAGGAGCTTCCTATGGACTAAGCCATTTGTGCAGCGAGCTGGCCCACCTTGCTGCCGCACGTCTTGCCCGTATTCCATCTGACACCATGCCAAGTTGATAAACTCACAAGCATTGTAGTTTAGAATCAAAGACGTTTCTACTTTATGATTTCATTACGTCTTTCTGGCTGTAATGGTACATAAATTAAAGAACAAAGATGTTGAATTGTATATAATGAAGCAATGTAAGCGAATAATTCGTGTGGTCGATACAGCCTGCAGGCGACCTTCGTTGGAACGGTTACACCGGATTCAGGCTGCGAAAGCCCGACGCTTTAACGATCGACTCCGAAGAGGCCAGGTGCGATGCTGACTCCTGCCGAAGTTCCTGCACCCGGCGTTTGGCTACAGTTTGGGCCGCGCACCCCTGCTGCCGCCCGGCCAGCCGGCGTTTTTGTGTCGCTGGCTTCCTTTATAAATTACCCGGCGCGGCGTCATCGAGATAGCGGCCTCCCATCACGTTGAGCCCGTCTTTTATGGGGCCCGACGTGGCTATCGCTCGGCGCCGCCGCACCGGGCAGTAAAAGCCGCGCTGCACGCCGCGCCACGCCGCCCCTGCCTCCACAATTGCCTCTGCACCTGCTAGCCTCGCTCTCCACGGTAGTCCGTACCAGCATTGGGTCAACTGCTGCCGTCCCATGTGCCTCATAACTCTTTCCACGGGCAGGAAAGGACTGTGCGTAATGCACGCTAATTGATACGAATACTTCATTCGTAGTTGTACCTATGTAAGCAACTACTCAATAGCATTTCACTGCCACTGTTGCCTTTACGTCTTGTTCAGCGGAGGCGCTGAGAACCATAAGGGCCTAAAGCACACAGTCATGGATTTTGAAACAGAGTGTATACATTCTACTAACGTCTATCTATCTTATGGTGAATCAACTTTATACGTAATGTACCGCGTGATCAAAAAGTCAGTATAAATTTGAAAACTGAATAAATCACGGAATAATGTAGATAGAGAGGTACAAATTGACACACATGCTTGGAATAACATGGGGTTTAATTAGAACCAAAAAAATACGAAAGTTCAAAAAATGTCTTATAGATGGCGCTTCATCTGATCAGAATAGCAATGATTGGCATAACAAAGTAAGACAAAGCAAAGATGATGTTCTATACAGGAAATGCTCAATATGTCCACCATCATTCCTCAACAATAGCTGTAGTCTAGGAATAATGTTCTGAACAGCACTGTAAAGCATGTCCGGAGTTATGGTGAGGCATTGGCGTCGGATGTTGTCTTTGGTTCAAATGGCTCTGAGCACTATGGGACTTAACTTCTGTGGTCATCAGTCCCCTAGAACTTAGAACTACTTACACCTAACTAACCTAAGGACATCACACACATCCATGCCCGAGGCAGGATTCGAACCTGCGACCGTAGCAGTCCCGCGGTTCCGGACTGCGCGCCTAGAACCACTAGACCACCGCGGCCGGCGGATGTTGTCTTTCAGCATCCCTAGAGATGTCGGTCGATCACGATACACTTGCGACTTCAGGTAACCCCAAAGCCAATAATCGTACGGACTGAGGTCTGTGGACCTGGGAGGCCAAGCAAGACGAAAGTGGCGGCTGAGCACACGATCCTCACCAAACGACGCACTCGAAAGATCTTTCACGCGTCTAGCAATATGGGGTGAAGCGCCGTCCTGCATAAACATCGCACGTTCCAGCAGGTGTTTATCAGCCAGGCTGGGGATGATGCGATGCGTACCTCTCACCCGTCACGGTAGCAGCTACAAAACCAGAATCACGCATTTCCTCGAAGAAAAAAGGCCCGATAACGGTAGATGTGGTAAATCCAACCCATACCGTGACTTTCTCGTTGTGCAGTGGAGTTTCCACGACAGTTCTAGGATTTTCGGTAGCAGTTGTGGGCATTGACAGACCCTCGGAGCGTGAAATGAGCTTCGTCGGTCCACAATACGTTACTCAACCAATCGTCATCTTTCACCATCTTTTGAAACGCCCATACCGCAAATGACTTCCGCTTCACTAAAGCGCCAGGTAACAGTTCAAGATGCCGATGGATTTTTACGGATAGCATCGGAGGGTACGGCTAAGTGTCAACCAAACAGTAGTGTATGGAATGCCAGTGCGACGTGCGACTGCACGAGCGCTGGCTTCCCCGTGCACAGACGAACCCGCTACAGTCTCTTCCTGAACTGTCTCAGAAGTATTACGTCTTGTGCTCGCTCGGCCACTACGTCGTCTACCGTCTAAACAACCCGTGGCTTCGAACTTCGAAATCATTCTCGCCACAGCTGCATTTGCCAACGAGTCTTTACCCGTTCGAATCCCCTTCCTATGGCGATAGGATCGTAACGCTGAACTAGCATTTTCCCCATTCTGATAATACAGCTTCACTAAAAGCGCCTTTTCAGGTTACGTCTCTCATTACAGCTCCTTTTATACACGTTTGTCATGCGCAATCACTGAAGTTTTGCTGTCCAGCGCCATCTGTCGGACATTTTGTGAACTTTGTTTTTGTTGTTGTAATAAAACCCCATGTCATTCCAAAGCATGTGTGTCAATTTTTACCTCTCTATCTACATTATTCCGTGGTTTATTAAGTTTTCAAATTTATACTGACTTTTTGATCACCCGGTATTATTCACGAAAAGCTCTCTCACCGATTTCCCGGTTATTCATTTCCATAAGGGTCCAAACCACAAAGAACAGTTTTGTTGCTCTGTGCTAGTCAATTTTTGCAGTGTAGACGTAAAGAGACGAGCAAAGAACAATATAGCTTTGAATGTCATTTAATTTTTAAACAGAAGAGAATTATATACGGCAAAACTCAAGCGATACGCTTCTTAGGTGATCGGACGAAAAACATAACATGCTATCGATCTTCGCTAACACAGTGTTGTAATTTAAAACAAGAGTGATGAACATTCCTGATTTTAACAAAGGAACTTTTCTGCATGGACCATGTGCGGCGTAAAAGCGCACTGCTGGGATTTCACCATGTGTTTAAATATTGAAGCCATTGACGTTATTACAGTCAATCGTCTGGTAATCTCTGAACTCCTTCCATAGCGGACTGGGGAATACATTTCACTACTGCTACGTTGATAACGAGGCAACCAGCAACAGAATCCTAAGCCACCAAAAAAAGTCCATTTTTCCTCCTACTCTTTTATGAGTTGCTGTTCTGCATTTCGCCATCGTTCCGCAGTGACGTGTCACAAAGCTTCGTGCATTAGTTCCAGTACGTTTGGCGTCTTAAATGACCAGTTATTTCTCGCGACAAATTCCTTAACTTGGCTCCAGATTTATTCAACTAGATTCAGATTGCAGTGTTAATGTGACAAGTGTACAAATGAAGCATTTGGGTACAGCGTGCTCGTCGCCCTGAAAATTACTGTTTTCCATGTTGCTACTTTGCTTATCACTCTGGCTCTTATGAGACATATCAGTGGGAATATCCAAACAAAGAGTAACTGATTTTTCATTTTTCTCCAAAAAATCTAATTCTGTAATGTTTTCTTACCGTCAACAATCTTTAACAATCTTTTACAACATATCAATAACTGAGAACATGCATTTGCAATGAAAACCAGAATTTTGCGTCCGATACGTAATTAGAAACTAGATGAGGTGCGTTTTTCTTGGAAAATGATGGTTAAGTATATGAATTTCATATCTGAAAGATTTAGGTGTTCAAACTGAACAAAAAAAAGTAGATCACAACGGGTTTAGAACCGCTCCCACCAGCACACTGGATTATATATCTGTGACTCTACAGATTACACACTGCATATAATTGAAATATTACTTATTATTTGTCAAAAAACGTCAAAGCTGATTTTTCTCTGTAAGCTTGTGTTAGTTGGTTTCGGGGAGGGGACCAAACAGCGAGGTCATCGCTCCCATCGGATGAGGGAACGAACCATCTCGGCATTTGCCAGAAGCGAATGAGGGAAATCACGGAAAATCTAAATTAGGATTTGACGCAGGTTTGAACCGTCGCCCTCAAGAATGAGAGTCCAGTGTGATAACCACTGCACCACTTCCATCGGTTGTAAACCTTGTGAAAAACATTAGGAACAACTTCTTTCTAGCCAATGACGGTGTTCCACTCGCGTGTTTCACAACGATGCCGGAAGCAGTGTAATCCATTTTCACGGTACGTACAATTAGCGAGACAGTCGGAGACAAGTGACGTTTACGGAGACTGTGACTGTACACGATTTTTGAAATAAAAGTTACGTAGCTAAAGTATGATTAAGAAAAACGTTGTTGGCTGTTAATACATCGGAATGTCTTAAAGTTTCATTTACAGACACACAGTAATAAGACACATAATACGTAAGTTGGACCTACTTCCAAGAGTGGAAAAACACCAGTGTACGAGAGCTTCGGCTGCTTTGTGTTTGTTTACGTCAGGTTTATTCTTATGATAAACAAGGTATAGTCGCCAAGCGGCTGTTGAGTGCGCAACATAGAAGTAGAGGCACCCATTGTGAACACAGGTGTGAATGGAATTAGTGGCACGCACGTGATGAGTAAGATGCACGCAATCTACAGTCGTGCCTATTCCTGCATATGGTGCAAGCACAGTCCCACGGCGACTTGGCGCAAGGCGCAAAGGGGTTACCGCGCCTTAACACAGTCTGACATAACAGTCCCAGCACTGTGTTAGCCACATAGTAGAACCGCTCAAAGCGGCCGGCAAGCGACACTTCCGAATACGATGTCGGATGAGTGCATATGCTAACTTTCACATTAATTAGTGGCATAGTTTTTACAAGATGTAGTGCCACAAAAAATTCCACATTTTTCATTCTTCCATTTCCTAGGCATCCTGGGAGGTACTAAACGGTGCATTATAGGACAATTTATTTACGGTTTCCTTGTAACGTACAGATACTTACTGAATAATGTCGTTTTTCTTTAATAACGAAAAACTGCTAGTAAAGACGAGAAGACTTGTCCTTTTGCAGAAAGACGTCGTGTATCTACCCAACAAAGTGGAATTTTGTTCGCTACATTCACAGCTCTGTCAGCAAAGGTAATAAATCTGTGTGGAATATAATACATACCAAATAAAACAACACACCTGTAGCTCAAAGTAAAACCACATGGACATGATAAATCGTCAAAAGCGATAAGACAGTTTCCCAACACATGAAAACAAATTCCACAGTTGTTGCTAAATCTGGGTCAGAACGGCAAGAATCTTCAACATACGAGTATTCCGTTTTGAAGCAAAAATAATTACATTTATAAAAATATTAGCGAATTAGGAAGTTCAGCGAAGTGTTATCATTATACTGTACAAGAAAATTCTGAGTCAAAAATTCTGTCAAGGATAGTGCCTATGATAATAGCAACAGCTAACATTAAGTACATCCTTCTCATGCACGAAATATGAGTTTATATTCTCTTGCTTTCAGCAGAGTAATTATTTACGAATAAATTGTAGCTTTTTCATATATTTCACGGTAATTTATGTATGTTGCTAATATACTAACGCACGGAACGCAAAAATATAACAACTGTTTCGTTAATGAAGTAGAAAATAATTGGAAACAAACGTTATGCTTCCGACGCATTTGACTATGTGCTTTCTCACCTCTCTTCATTTTTGGAACACAACCTACGACCAGTTTAGAGAGAGAAGTGATGACACTTTCTGCAGGACCTGACCATCATTTTGCAGGACGATGCTCAAGCACGTACAGTGCAAGCTGTTACTGATTTGTTTGACTGATGGGGCTGCAATGTGGTACACCACCTACTGCACTCCCCTGATTCAAGTCCTCGTGAGTTCAACTCGATTTCTAAACTGAAGGAAACACTTCACGGCATTCGCTTGAGAACTGCTACAAATTCGTCGGACAATACACCGCACCGCTCGAACTGTCAACACAACTGACACTGCTAAGAGTATCCTACGACTTCCACATCGCTGGAAACGGTCTATACACATTTGGTTCAAATGGTTCTGAACACTATGCGACTTAACTTCTGAGGTCATCAGTCGCCTAGAACTTAGAACTAATTAAACCTAACTAACCTAAGGACATCACACACATCCAAGCCCGAGGCAGGATTCGAACCTGCGACCGGAGCGGTCGCTCGGTCCCAGACTGTAGCGCCTAGAACGGCACGGCCACTCCGGCCGGCTATACACAATTCTGGTGACTAATTTGAAGGTCAGTAAAACTTTGAAACACATATCTATTTCGTAGGAGATGTAAATAAATAGTTGCCACTATTAAAGTTCCAACTCTCATACAAATGTGTGTATTTGAAGATGAAGTAATTCTTCATGCATACATGTTTCTAAATGCTCTGACCACATCATGAGGCAGAACATGAACATCCTCCTCTAGAGGTAGAGAATCAAAATAATAATAATGGTTCAAATGGCTCTGAGCACAATGGGACTCAACATCTTAGGTCATAAGTCCCCTAGAACTTAGAAATATTAAACCTAACTAACCTAAGGACATCACACACACCCATGCCCGAGACAGGATTCGAACCTGCGACCGTAGCAGTCCCGCGGTTCCGGACTGCAGCGCCAGAACCGCTAGACCACCGCAGCCGGCAAAATAATAATAATAGTAATAATAATTTTTAACAGAACGACTAGCCGATCAGATCTGTGTAATAATAAAAAACAACAGGATACCCCAGTCAGAATTAGAAAACATCAAACAACAAGCACAACAAATACTGGAACAAAATAATGTGCAATCAGAAGAAGAAGAAAATACAGTAATGGACTAAAACATCCCAGAGCAAACAAACAAAGAACAACACGCATTAATTAAACAATCAGAGGAAATCGAAATCTTAAGACAGCCACCAGAACAAGCACAAACAGAACACGAAGTGACACGCATGTTAGATATAGAAGAAAAATTTCAGCTGACATATATAGAATACAAAGACACAAATACAGACAGGAGACCATTCTTGCATAGATCACCAAATCACCCACAAGTCGAAACAACAATAACAACTATCAACATAATCATACACAACAAAATAAATGAAAATACAACTATGGAAGAGTTACAACTACTGGTTTATATAGGAGCACTCACTACACTAAATATACACACTAGTCAGAGATCAGAACCAACCAACACACAGAAGAAACCCACAAAACCAGCATGGCAACGCAGGCTACAGATCAGAATAGGAAAACTAAGAAAAGACATCGGAGAGCTAACACAATTTATAAGAAATGAAATGTCAAGACAGAAAACGAAAAAGGTTGGGTGAAATCTCACAACAAGAAGCGATAGAGCAATTAGATGAAAAGAAGCAGAAATTACAAGCATTGGCCAAATGACTTCGAAGATACAAAAAAAGTGAAAATAGAAGGAAACAAACCAAACAATCAACACAAACCAAAAGAAATTTTACCAGACAATAGATAACACACACATTAAAATAGACAATCCACCACACATATCACACATGGAACACTTCTGGAGCAACATATGGTCAAATCCGGTACAACATAACAGACATGCACGGTGGATACAAGCAGAAACAGACACATACAAAATGATACCACAAATGCCTTAAGTGATAATTTTGCAACATGAAGTCACCCGAGCAATTAATTCTATGCACAATTGGAACGCCCTTGGAAAAGATGAAATAGCAAATTTCTGGCTAAAGTTCACCTCAACACAGTCACATCTAAATAAATTATTTAACAGTTACATTGCAGACCCATACACAGTCCCTGATACACTTACACAAGGAATAACTTATATGAAACCTAAAGATCAAGCAGACACAGAAAACCCAGCAAAATACCGCCCCATATCATGCCTACCAACAATATACAAAATATTAAGGGCAGTCATTACACAGAAATTAATGACACATACGACACAGAACAAAATTACAAATGAAGAACAAAAAGGCTGCTTCGAAGGATCACGAGGATGTAAAGAGCAACTGATAATAGATGCAGAGTTAAAACTAAACAAAGGTCGCTACACGACGCATACATTGATTACCAAAAAGCTTTTGATAGTGTACCCCAGTCATGGTTCCTACAAATATTGGAAATATACAAAGTAGATTCTAAATTGATACAGTTCCTAAACATAGTAATGAAAAATTGGAAAACCACACTTAATATCCAAACAAATTCAAATAATATCACATCACAGCCAATACAGATTGAGCGTTGAATATACCAAGGAGACTCATTAAGTCTTTTCTGGTTCTGCCTTGCTCTGAACCCACTATCCAACATTCTAAATAATACAAATTATGGATATAATATTACTGGAACGTACCAACACAAAATCACACGTTTTCTATACATTACGATCTAAAACTACTGGCAGAAACAAATCAACAACTCAACCAATTACTAAAGATAACAGAAGTATTCAGCGATGATATAAATATGGCTTTTGGAACAGAAAAATGTAAGAAAAATAGCATAATCAAGGAAAAACACACCAAACAAGAATATTACATATTGGATAACCACAGCGGCTGCATAGAAGCGATGGAAAAAACAGATGCCTATAAATATCTAGGATACAGACAAAAAATAGGAATAGATAATACAAATATTAAAGAAGAACTAAAAGAAAAATATAGACAAAGACTAACAAAAATACTGAAAACTGAATTGACAGCAAGAAACAAGACAAAAGCTATAAATACTTATGCAATACCAATATTGACCTACTCATTTGGAGCAGTGAAATGGAGTAACACAGACCTAGAAGCACTCAATACACTTACATGATCACAATGCCACAATATAGAATACATCCAAGGAAACAAGGAAGACGAGCCTGATTTCTAGAAACTCACGATGTTCAAAATGGTTCAAATGGCTCTGAGCACTATGGGACTTAACATCTCAGGTCAGCAGTCCTCTAGAACTTAAGACTACTTAAACCTAACTAACCTAAGGACATCACACACATCCATGCCCGAGGCAGAATTCGAACCTTCGACCGTAGCGGTCACGCGGTTCCAGACTGAAGCGCCCAGAACCGCTCGGCCACCAGCGGCCAGCAAACTCATGATGTGTGTGTTTTGTTTACTTTACCCTAGGGATGCACCCGTGTTTAGGGGTAGCGTTTTTGATGATTAACCAAAACATTATCGGTATTGGGTTCGAAACGGCCACCGCTTAAACTCTGATTAATAATCGGCATTGACGGCCGAAGACTTCAGGCCTTGTCAAAGAGGGCGGAGGAGAGGACAGAGGTTCAGAACATTCTCTTATCCTAGGGGTGGGAAACTGCCACTAAAGGCGGAAGAATCAGCAATGATCAACCGCATGAGGATACAGAAGGCGATGGAAACCACTCAATTAAAGAAAAATAACGTGTATCTATTGGACGTATGGCTGGTACTGAAAAAGTGTCATAATGATCTCTCCATTGGCAAAAGATTCCAGAATAGTCCGCTATTTTGATCTCTGGGAGGCGACTGCCAAGGGGCAGGTAAATGGAAATAAGCATATGGCGCCGTTGGCCGGGAGGCCCATTCGGTGAAGTTCGGACACCAAGTGAAAGTCTTACTACATTCGACGCCACATTGGGAAACTCGCACGCAGTTGCTGAGGATGAAATGATGATAACTCAACACCCAGTCCACGAGCAGATAGAAGCGCCAACTCGGCCGGGAATCGAACCCGGGCCCAGTTGCATGTGAGGCAAGCACTTCACCACCCAGCTAAGCAGGCGGACAAGGGGCAGGTGACCCTGAGAAAAAGACTGAATAAACAACGACAGGATAGCGTTCTGCGTGTCGGGGCTTGAAGTGTCAGAAACTTGAACGTGGTAGGGGAGCTAGAAAACCTGAAAAGGGAAATGCAAAGACTCAGTCTAGATATAGTCCAGATCAGTGAAGTGAAGACAAGGATTTCTAATCAGATGAGTATAGGGTAATGGGATAGCGGGAGTAGGATTCGTTATGAATAGGATGATAGGGCAGAGAGTGTGTTACTGTGAACTGTTCAGTGATAGGGCTGTTTTTATCAGAAACGACAGCAAACCAAAAGCGACAACGATAGTTTAGGGATACATGCCGACACCGTAAGCTGAAGATGAAGAGAGAGAGAGAGAAAGTGTATGAGGATACTGAAAGGGAAACATAGTACGTTAAGGGAGATGAAATTCTAATATTCATGGGGGCCTGGAATACAGTTTAGGGGAAGGAGTAGAAGAAAAGGTTACAGGAGCATTTGTGCTTGGGACAAGCAATGAGAGAGGAGAAAGACTACTTGAGTTCTGCAATAAATTTGAACCCGTGATAGCGAACACCCTCTTCAAGAATCACAGTAGGAGAAGGTATACTTGCAAAAGGCCGGGCGATAAGGAAAAAATTTAATTAGGTTTCATCATGGTCAGATAGAGATTCCGAATTCAGATACTGGATTGCAAGAAGTATCTAGGAGCAGATATAGACTCAGATCACAATGTAGTAGTGAGGGAGAGTAGGTCGAAATTTAAGAGATTAATCAGGAAGAATCAATACGCAAAAAAAGGGGCTTAGGGAAGTACTATGGAATGACGAGATACTCCTGAAGTTCTCTAAGGCTATGGATACAGCAATAAGGAATAGCTAACTGGCAAAAATAGTTGAAGAGAAATGGATATCTCTACAAAGGGCAATAATAAAAGTTGGAAAAGAAAACATAGGTACCTAGAAGGTAACTGCGAGGAAACCACGGGTAAAAGAATAAGTACTTCAACATATCCAGTCTTACAATCAGAATTTAAGAGAGCTTTGGAGGACTTAAGATCAGATAAAGCAGATGGGATAGACAACATTCCATCAGAATATCTAAAATTAATGGGTGGGGTGGGGGGGGGGGGGGGAAGCGGCAACAAAACGTCTGTTCAAGTTGGTGTGCATAATGTAGAGGAAGACAGAGATTGGAATACATCCAGAAAATAATTGAAAATAATTGCCGCATAATATCCGCAGTGTAATCAGCAGATGAGATGTTTCATCAACTATTGCGACTAGCCTCGTTTGCCAATCTGTTTAAGGTGTCTGCCTGAAGTTACTGCTGCTTGTAGTTGGAGCCGCTACACCTGCGATGTCCATGGCCTGTGCCATTGGTTTGTTTTCGTCAATAGATGGCAAAAATGTAACACTGAAAGAAAAAATCAATAGCTGATGTTACAGAATACAAGCAATGTATTACTTTCCATAATGTAAACAATAGTCTCTACCGTAAACTCCACTTAACGTAATCGTTCTACAACCATGATTTGCAACGAGAATTACACTAAAATGGAGCGATATGCTTGTCAACATTATTTAAAGCCTATGACGCTTCTGCGTCACCAACGGAAATAAAAAAAAGCCGCACCAATTTTAAGGTTTGCTGAATATCCTTTCTGATAAGTCAGCACGCCTACTTAGAAACACAAGACGAGATAAGTGTTCTGTACTTTTTTTCGTGTTATTCTTTGCCTTTAATGATGCCCGAAGTAGTTATTTCATCCTGGCGGCTCACACTTTCCAGCTCTGTCTGTTGGCGAGTAGACGAGTAGACGAATAGACGAGTAGAGTGCTGCAGGACACAGCAAGCGAGACCTCTTATTTTACCGCGGCCCGACTATAGCGTTAAACTATACAGGATCCGTCTTTGGCAACGTATAGAGGTTTTTGACTTGCTAATGAACCGGGAGAACCCCCAGTGTATGTTCCGCATGTGAGTAGCTTCTACCAGAGACAAAGGGAGCCTCGACAGTCTCTCGTATTACACACAACCGCCGGTCGCCGCAGCTTTCTTTCACCACTCGCTGTTGGTCGTACTGGCACACCCGACTCTTTGCTTAGCTGAGATGTTGTGGTATAGCTCTACCACTAGGTTTCTAACATACTTCTGAATAACTGTGAAGTAAAGAGTTTTTCAGAGTTTCGGACGGCTTTCTAGATGATAAAACGCCCAATAAACAGAAAAATACTTGACTGAAACGATGAAACTATTACAACGCTTTAGTGGAGGAGCAACAAGGCAACAATGTATTAATAAGAAAATTCTTCTCGGGTATGCGCTCAGATATTCACGACCGGCGTCAGCAATAGTTAATGTTCATCTCTGAGACATCTACCGTTTTGAAACTCAGTCCGCTGTCACGTGTACGATTTTCTGCGTAGTATTACGTATCGTATTGGTGGAGACATCGTGAAAGGCTATGAAGACAGTAATACTTCGAACACATTCAGAAATAATAAAAAGTGGCGAACTAGTTTAAATCCTTCAACATTTATAGTAACTTTGGAAGATTCCGTTTATCGAGATAATGAACGTCATATAGATTAAAGACATATTTCCATATTGTCTGACGATACTTTCCGTACGTAGTGAGGAGGCATTACAGAAAAAGTTACGCAACAGCCCCAAAAACCACATGTCACTAAGGAAATATGTAACGTCTCTACCAGGCTGGTAGACCATGATGCGGCGTGTCATCGTTTCCTTCCTGACATTAGATTAGATTAATAAATGTTCCATAGGTTATGAATACGACACTTCCTAATGATGTAGAACGGGTCAGTTTAACAAAAGGTTTCCTCAGAGGCCTTAATTCATCACTTTTTTGTTTTTGTTTTTTGTAAGGTTACTAATTTATAACTAAAATTCGTCTATGGAAAAGAATGAGTTCTCACTCAGAAAGACTTTCAATTTGTTTTTAAATGATGTTGGCGAACTATCTGTTAGACTTTTGACGGTATTAAGAGCCAAAAGACTTTTATGGCAGCATGATTCACCACTTTTCGGGCAAAAATTAGATTTAACCCAAAGTACTAAAGATCAGACTTTTTCCAAGTGTTGTAGCTATGCACATTGCTATAGCTTTGAATTGGGATGGGTTATTAATATCAAATTTCGTAAGTGAAATTATATATATAATCTCCCTAGTTGCTTAAATAAATGTTTGTAAGATGATGTTGGCTGGGCTCCAGCTGTTATTCTGATTACATGGATTTTTGCAATGAATAATTTTTCTCTTAACGACGAATTACCTCAAAATATGATGCCACAGCAAAGCATCAAATGAAAATAGGCCTAGTGAGCTAATTTATCATATGTTTACCGCCAAAATTTGCAATAACTCCAATAGCACAAGTAGCTGAACTCATGTGTTTCTTCCAATGCACACACCAAAATATTTGGAATATTCGACTAAATTACAGACTTCTGTTCAAACTCTATATTTATTAATGGTGTTGTGTCATTTTCTGTACAGATCTGTATACACTGTGTTGTATTAAAGTTTAATGGTAGTCCAGCTGCAGAGAATAACTTAATTTTTCAAAGACATTATTTAAAATTGCCTCAGCTAATTCTTGTTTATTGAGAGTGATTACTATACTACAATCATCAGCAAAAAGAACTAGCTTTGAATCTTCATGAATACAGAGTGGCAAGTGAGTAACATATATTAAGAACAATAATACACCCCACATTATAACCTGCGGTCTAGGAGTAGCGTCGTCGATCAGTAATCAAAACGTCTTCGGTCCCAGGCTCGAAACCTGTCACAGATTAAATTTTGATTAATAATCAGCATTGGCAGCCGAAGACTTCCGGCATAGAAAGTCACCCTTATTCTGCCGACGGCATTTTCAAAGAGTGCGGAGGAGCGGACAGAGATTCAGGGCACTCTTTTCCTTGGGGTGGGAAACTGCCCCTAAAGGCGGAAGAATCAGCAATGATCGACGGCATGAGGATGCAGAAGGCAATGAAAACCACTGCATTAAAGACACATAACGTGTATCCACAGGGCACGTGGCCTGTAATTGAAAAAATTTCATGATCATCTCCCCACTGGCAAGAGAAATTGGAATATTCACTCATTCGGATCTCTGGGAAGGGACTACCAAGGGGGTGGTGACCATGAGAAAAAGATTAAATAACCAACACCCCAAATGATAACGTCACGAGATGGGACGTGGAATGTCAGAAGCTTGAAAATGGTAAGAAAGCTAGAGGATCTGAAAAGGGAAATGGCATGGTTCAGTCCAGATGCAGTAGGGGTCAATGAAGTGAAATGGAAAGAAGACAAGAATTTCTGAGTATAACGCAATCTGAATAGCAGAGGAAATTGCATAACGAGAGTAGGTTCCGTTATAAATGGGAAAGTAGTTAGTTAGTTGACGATCAGTTCGGCTTTAGGAAAGGTAAAGGCACCATAGAGGCAATTCTGACGTTGCGGTTGACAGCGGAAGCAAGATTAAGGACAAATCAAGACAAATCAAGGGTTTGTCGACCTGAAACAAGCGTTCGACAATGGATGTAGTCTTTCGCCCCTACCATTCAATCTGTATATCGAAAAAGTAATGATGGAATTAAAAGTAAGCTTCAGGAGAAGAATTAAAATTCAAGGTGAAAGGATATCATGAAACGATTCGCTGATGACATTGATATCCGGAGTGAAAGTGAAACACAATTTTTTTGGAAATTGGTGGTATGTTCCTTTGGGACCAAACTGCAAAGGTCATTTGTCCCTACGGTTACACATTACTTAATCTAACTTAAAGTAACTTGTGCTATGGACTCGAACCTCCGACGGGGGGAACTGAGCGAACCGTGACAAGGCGTAAGACCGCGCGGCTACCCATGTCGGCAGAGTGAAGAAGAACTGCATGATCTGGTGAATGGAATGGTCCAATGAGTACAGAATATGGATTGAGAGTAAATCGAAGAAAGACGAAAATAATAAGTAGCATAAATGAGAACAGCAAGAAACTTCTCTGGATTGATGGTCACGAAATAGATGAAAAAAGGATTCTACTACCTAGGCAGCAAAATAACCAATGACGGACAGAGCAAGGAGGACATCAAAAGCAGACTTGCACTGGCGAAAAGGGCGTTCCTAGTGAAGAAGAGTGTTAATTTGAGGAAGAAATTTCTGAGAATGTACGTTTGGAGCAGTGCATCGTTTGGTAGTGAGACATGGGCTGCGGGAAAAGTAGAACAGGAGAGAATAGAAGCATTTAACGCAGTTGGATGAATCTGTTGAGTTTTGCGGTTTATGTGAACCGTTTATTCAATCTTCTGTGCTTTTCCAGTTAAATATGAATGAAACCATTTGTCAAATGTTTCAAATGGCTCTGAGCACTATGGGACTTAACATACGAGGTCATCATTCCCCTAGAACTTAGAACTACTTTAACCTAACTAACCTAATGAGATCACACACATCCATGCCCGAGGCAGGATCCGAATCTGCGACCGTAGCGATCGCGCGGTTCCAGACTGAAGCGCCTAGAACCGCTTGGCCACAGCGGCCGGCATTTGTGCAATGTCCCTCTCATGTTTCAGTACTTGTAATTCCATAGTATTCCTCTTGGTGAGTTTATCTGAAACTTCTCTGGCCCGTCTTCGGAAGTAATAACATTATTTATTTATGGTTCATTTAAATTTTTATCATTTTTTTTGCTTTAAAATTTTCGCATATTAGTACTATATTTTCTGTAGATATAAAGCAAAGTGTGGTTTACTGGAGTCTGAAGTTCTTTGCATTGCATGTGAGTAATGAATGTAAAATACTATGTAAATTTTTTATTACGTTAAATAATTTTCTTCATCAGAATTTTGTATTTAAAATAATTTTGAGTACTAATTTTTCATGTTGATATAAATTTGACAATTGGTCACGCTTAGGAAAACTGTAAGAAATAGGTGTTACCTAAAAGCCAATGTGCTTTTGTTTCAAACGAAAGTGGCTATGGGGAGTGGAAAAGGTGGCAAGGGCGAATTGGCGCGCTATCTAGAGCAAGCACGGGAAATAAGTCACAGAGTCTGTATACAGCAGTGATTGCGGTAACACCTTTGTGGAGCAGGAGAAGCTTTGCCTGCAGATTTGCACAAAAATGCCTCGGATGGAGACTGCAAGTGGCTTATGGCATAGCTGCGAGTTGTTGGGCTACTGTATGTGAAACTGAATGACGCCAAGAAGAGAAATTGAGCCGATATGGCTAGAGACTTGCAGGCCGTATGGTGGGTAGTGAAGTCGTTATAATTGTTCGCCACACCCAAGTCTACAGCCACTATATAATATTTTTTTATATTTTTGCTTTTGTAGGGCGTGAACCATTAATTTAAACAGTGTTTTAATGATCATTCTTGAACTTTAAAGAAACTGGTTCACTCTGGTATTTCATCCTAATCATAAACCTATATAGCGTTCCTTCCTGGTGTTTGATTAATCCAAGTATCCTATTATACAGACTTCTTAAGTGCCCAATTAATGAAAAGAGACTCCATTCGAATTATTATTGTGTTTTCTTAACTATTGCAAAGTGGTATAGTAAAAGCCTGCTTACGTAAAATTCAATCAGAGCGTAGCCCAGTTTCCAGAATCTGTTAAATGTGTATACAGAGTTATTTCACAGAATAACAGCTTTTGAAAGTAAATTGCAGTAAGAAAGAGGTTTTCTTGAAGTGATATGTTCAGTATAAAAAGTGTGTGCTCTAGTATCTAAGTATTTTAGTATTTAAGTTTGTTGGTTACGAAAGTGCTTTTCTAAAGGTCCCCCCTGGCCAGTTATTTTTAGCTTCCTTGAAGTTATCTACTGGGCTTTTTCACTTTTAAAAACGTAATGTATAAGGGTGTACTACAACATTGTTTAAGTGGATTAATGTTTAATTTGAAGAACCAAATCAAACAGTAGCAAGAAAGTAGGCAAAATTCATACTTGTGCTTTTCCAATACTTCACTGTTTCTTTGCCTGAGTAGGCTGGCGATCGTTAGGACATGTTTTAAACCACTAAATGAACTTGGAACCGAGTTGTCTTAGCTTCAATATAATGCTATTCATATTGTGTTTCTTTCTAATCGCTGGGTAAGATCTTAGGAAAAGAATTGAATAGTCTGATTTACTTTTCCGTTAAACACAACACACGGTGAAATCCTGTAAAAAGGGTGACTCTGTTGATTAGCTTTTCCTATTAACTGAACTATCCTCCCACTGTAATTGTATTGTATTGTATTGTATTGAACAGGGGACCTAGAAACGACAGGCTACAGCAGACCACTCACCCTACCGCCGTCCCACACCGAACCCAGGGCTAATGTGCGGTTCCGCCCCCAGTGCCCCCCTCCCCCGCCCCCCTCCGGGAACCTCTCACACTAGACGAGTGTAACACCAATGTTTGTGTGGTAGAGTAATTATGGTGTACGCGTACGTGGAGAAAGTGTTTGCCCAGCAATCGCCAACATAGTGTAACTGAGGTGGAATAAGGTGAACCTGGCTGCATTCGCCGAAGCAGATGGAAAACCACCTTAAAAACCATCCACAGAGTGGTCGGCACACCGGATCTCGACACTAATCCGCCGGGCGGATTCGAGTCGGGGACCGGCACACCTTCCTGCCCTATCCTCACATAGTGTACTTTATTTGGAAACTAAACTAAATTTTGGTAAGATGGTTATACGTGGCTTTTCCCGTGACAAGACTATTTGTTCTGTTGGTGTATAGTATATGTGGCAACATAGAGACAGGGTTTTCTGTTGTTTAGGTAAAAGCATACTAAATTACAATAGTAGTGGTAGGATTATAAAGCGTGTATCGAACTACTGGTCGATGGCGTTGGATGCCCTTCAGCTACTACGTCTGTGGCCCTTCTAAACGTTGGACGGACGGTTAAAATGTTCTGGGTAATTTTTGTATGACATATTCTCTCAAAGTAGTGCTAGGTGCATTTTTTCATCGTATTTCGGGTGGTGACATATTATGTAGTAATGTGTAAACTTGTAAGCGGTCAAGCAGAGAACTCTAAGGACTCCAAAATATGCTCCATTCGAAGACGACATGAAAAATTCCTGGCTTTGATCACTTGTAGCTGTAATTCAAAAATGATGAAAGATTGCTATCTTTTATTAACAGAAAAAGACGCGTTTCCTATTCCTGAAAATAATTAAAATTGAAGTAGAAAGTGGAGCAGTAGAAACACAAGGAATTTGTATCTGTGGGGTATGGGACCTCATGAGGTTTCTTCTGCAGGAGAAGTCTGCAAACAACAGTCACATTGATATGTCACAAGCACCAGGGAATAAGAGTTCTTTCCACAGCACTGTCTAAATGTAGGTGTCTCATTTCAAGATTTTATTTCGTCGTTGAAGGTGAACTTCGCATTAGGCGGTCCTCAACATTAAGAGACCCTGCTACAAGTGATGCTGATTTTTTGAAGACCAGCGGATATTCTCCAGGAAGACAACCGACATACTGTCCACTAACCCGGTAGTGTTCGTTACAAACAATAATCTAGAAACTTACTGATAGATTAAAACTGTATTCCCGCCCAAGACTCGAGCTCTGGACTTTTTATTTTCGTGGGCCTGTGAAAGACAGAGGTTCCGAGTTCGAATTTAGGTCCGGCACACAGTTTTAACCTGCAAGGAAGTCTCATATCAGCGCACACTCCTTTGCAGTGTGAAAATTTCATTCTGAAAACATCCTACAGGCTGTGGCTAAGCCACATCTCCGCAGTATCCTCTCTTCCAGCAGTGCTAGTCCTGAAAGTTTCACAGGAATGAAGTGTGGAAGTTGGGAGGTGAGGTACGGCGGAAGTAAAGCTGTGAGGCGGGGTCGTGAGTCGTGCTTGGTAAGCTCATTTGGTAGAGTACTTGCCCGACCGTAGAGAATATCGCCGTTGAGAGCCCGTAAATTCCTCCCAGCACTTGCTCGCCAAAGGCTACGGTAACAAGCTGAGTCTCGGTGTGGCACACTGTTTCAATCTGTCACGAATTTTCATACCAGTGCTCACTTCGCTGTAGAGTGAAAGTTTCGTTCTGAATAAGCTGGACATGAGGAAATTCTCAGAAAAAGAGGTGCTGGGTATCTATCAGTGGAAAGCACGATATGAGACATCCACAGCTGTTTAGGCCCGTCTTGATGCTACAAAGTAATTTTTGTTTAGCTTAGCGACTTAGCGGCTCAGTATTTATGATCCTGAAATCAAAGAACAATCAAAGGAATTTCTCCACAGTGAGTCTCACCACCTAGACATCGTCCAAAAAAGACATGGTTTCCATTTTCTGTAACAAAGATGCTATTGTATAAAAGGAGAGTGTTAGTGTCCTCGGCCATTTCAAGGAAGGAATTAAGACGAAACTTCTTGCAAATTTCGCCAAAACGATGCGTACGTTGTCAATGTAAAAAAAAAAAAAATGTGGTTCAAATGGCTCTGAGCACTATGGGACTTCACAGCTGTGGTCATCAGTCCCCTAGAACTTAGAACTACTTAAACCTGACTAACCTAAGGAATCACACACATCCATGCCCTAGGCAGGATTCGAACCTGCGACCGTAGCGGTAGCGTGGTTCCAGACTGAAGCGCATTGAACCACATGGCCACACCGGCCGGCATGTCAATGTACCTTCGCACATTTGTCACGTTGTGATGCCCAAATTGAAGGGTCTAGTCACCTCACCTATGCCCTTGTGTCTTCCATCTGTTTGCTTATTTAAAAAAAACACATGAACGGCCGCGATTTTGATGACACTGAAGATGTCAAACGTGCTGCTGAGAGGTATATTGACTATCAAATTATTTGTTAGTGGATTAGAAACGATGCAACAATGATATAGTAAGTGCACCAGAATTGGGAGTGGGGGATATGTTGAATAAATGTGTATTGTCAAAAATATTCATCCTGATTAAATTTAGGAATTTTGTGTCCGCAGCTCGTGGTCGTGCGGTAGCGTTCTCGCTTACCACGCCCGGGTTCCCGGGTTCGATTCCCGGCGGGGTCAGGGATTTTCTCTGCCTCGTGATAACTGAGTGTTGTGTGATGTCCTTAGGTTAGTTAGGTTTAAGTAGTTCTAAGTTCTAGGGGACTGATGACCATAGATGTTAAGTCCCATAGTGCTCAGAGCCATTTGAACCATTTTAGGAATTTTGCAGACCCTACTTGTACGTCTGTAGCGCAAGGATGAGTAACTGAACAGAATGGCTTGTAGTCCCTTCGGACATTATCTGGTTTGCTAACAACGGCTTTAGCCGCTGATCTTTTTCCGTACAAACCGTGTTCGCCTCGTCGACAGTGGAGACTGAAGGCTTGCAACAGCGTCCGGGCGCGGCGTATACATTCGCTTAATGCTGTAACGGTGTTCCGCTTATAGCCACCAGCGCTAAGCTGGCGGAACGGCTGCGCGCTGTGTGCAAACAGGACCGACCAGTAAGCGCTGCTGTACATCAAAAGTGCCGCTGCACTGCACAGTTCTGTCAGATGGAGGTCGGCCACGGCGGTAATGGCGTCCATGAGACGCAATATCTGAGAGATACAACACATACGTGTTATTGCTAATTTTTTTACCACGACGGTTGACAGCAGTGTTTTGTTTTAAATTTGTAGTTCATTATCCAACTTTGTTTTCTTTTTAATTTGGTCCAGATGACGTGTAAATAAACAACAAAATTACCAGTAACGTATATGAATAAAAGTAATCTAAACTACATTGAACTGCAGCAAAAAATAAGCAAAGTGAGTGACACATCTTCACTGTACACTATTTCCTTTTATGTCAGTTCGTTATCCTGTCAAGAAAGAGTGAACGACTACGTATAGTGTTGGATGAGCTCCTAATGTGCGCAGAACAGACTGCCAAAGAATGTTGTCAATATGCAGTTTAACATGTAAAAAAAGTTTCCATCTGAATTACGACAAAAACTCACACAGTCTTCATTTCTACTAGTTTATTACTTTTGTGATGTCAATATACATAAATTGGGGAAACTACAGCCGACGGGAACTACCCATGTTGCTTATGTAACATTCGGTCTGTCTTACGCTCACTTGTCAGGGCGAATGTGACCTGATAAAAATGTGATTTTGAAAGTAATTTTCTTTGCTTTTTAATTATCTATCTTTATGTCATAACTGATCACAAATTTGATACACGCATCATATTGAATGTGACAGTGCATTTTCCTCCATTTCTTTTCATGTCAGTAGAACAAACCGCTCGTTACCTTCATCTGACTCAAAACATAGTACGTTTAAGACAGTATCAAGACAATCTCTGTTGTCATCACTGTATCTTCCCAATCGGCATAATTAGAGTTGCGCTCTACCAAAATTACGGCTCGGTAGTTTTGTTGCACTACATAAATAACGTAGTAAATAGTAGGATTAGCTGGCCAGTGTGGCCGAGCGCTTCTAGGCGCTTCAGTCTGGAACCGCGCTACCGCTACGGTCGCAGTTTCGAATCCTGCCTCGGGCATGGATGTGTGTGGTTTCCTTAGGTTAGTTAGGTTCAAGTGGTTCTAAGGGGACTGATGACCTCAGATGTTAGGTCCCATAGAGCTCATAACCATTTGAACCATTTTTTTATTAGACTTACCGGCAATATAACATAAATGAACGTGTAGGTGTGAAATTGGGAGACAAAGATTTCTCATCTTTTTTGTTTGTTTGTTTGGTTGTTTGCTTGTTTTGCTCACAATTAGAACAGTACATCATTCAATGTTACTCCATTGTGTATTTTATGTCCCTATAGAATATAAACCGCATTTTATAAGTTATAAAAGTGAGTGGATTGTGTAACGTCTGCGCTTTTATGCAACCAGCAACTATCTTCATCATGATCAAAGGCAATAGTTTCTTGTTATTATTAATAAATGCGACAGTTGCTTACCAATAACAGAAACACGTTTTACTTCAGGTCGACGAATTTTGAGGTAATGTTTGATGTATTTTTGTTTTGCGGTTATTTTAACCTTTTTGTTGAGGAACTGGGTTTTCAAACGCAATATTATAAATTTGTATTGATTTCTATATTTCTATCACAACATCCTTGTGTATCACGTTATAGATCAACAATTTTCGAATAAAACCTGAATTAAACATTGAAAAGTTCGATTTTGCTATAAGTGCTGTTTATTTTTAAGTAACAGATAGGAGAATAACTGAAGAAGAAAAATGTTCGGGCCGCGCGGGATTAGCCGAGCGGTCTATGGCGCTACAGTCACGGGCTATGCGGCTGCTCCCGGCGGAGGTTCGAGACCTCCCTCGGACATGGGTGTGTGTGTTTGTTCAAAAATGGTTCAAATGGCTCTGAGCACTATGGGTCTCAACATCTAAGGTCATAAGTCCCCTAGAACTTAGAAATACTTAAACTTAACTAACCTAAGGACATCACACACACCCAGGTCCGAGGCAGGATTCGAACCTGCGACCGTAGCAGTCCCGCGGTTCCGGACTGCAGCACCAGAACCGCACGGCCACCGCGGCCGGCGTGTGTGTTTGTCCTTAGGATAATTTAGGTTAAGTAGTGTGTAAGCCTAGGAACTGATGACCTTAGCAGTTAAGTCCCATAAGATTTAAAAAAAAAATGTTCGGTAGATTATGGGGCACTTCATATATATATATATATATATACACTCCTGGAAATTGAAATAAGAACACCGTGAATTCATTGTCCCAGGAAGGGGAAACTTTATTGACACATTCCTGGGGTCAGATACATCACATGATCACACTGACAGAACCAAAGGCACATAGACACAGGCAACAGAGCATGCACAATGTCGGCACTAGTACAGTGTATATCCACCTTTCGCAGCAATGCAGGCTGCTATTCTCCCATGGAGACGATCGTAGAGATGCTGGATGTAGTCCTGTGGAACGGCTTGCCATGCCATTTCCACCTGGCGCCTCAGTTGGACCAGCGTTCGTGCTGGACGTGCAGACCGCGTGAGACGACGCTTCATCCAGTCCCAAACATGCTCAATGGGGGACAGATCCGGAGATCTTGCTGGCCAGGGTAGTTGACTTAGACCTTCTAGAGCACGTTGGGTGGCACGGGATACATGCAGACGTGCATTGTCCTGTTGGAACAGCAAGTTCCCTTGCCGGTCTAGGAATGGTAGAACGATGGGTTCAATGACGGTTTGGATGTACCGTGCACTATTCAGTGTCCCCTCGACGATCACCAGTGGTGTACGGCCAGTGTAGGAGATCGCTCCCCACACCATGATGCCGGGTGTTGGCCCTGTGTGCCTCGGTCGTATGCAGTCCTGATTGTGGCGCTCACCTGCACGGCGCCAAACACGCATACGACCATCATTGGCACCAAGGCAGAAGCGACTCTCATAGCTGAAGACGACACGTCTCCATTCGTCCCTCCATTCACGCCTGTCGCGACACCACTGGAGGCGGGCTGCACGATGTTGGGGCGTGAGCGGAAGACGGCCTAACGGTGTGCGGGACCGTAGCCCAGCTTCATGGAGACGGTTGTGAATGGTCCTCGCCGATACCCCAGGAGCAACAGTGTCCCTAATTTGCTGGGAAGTGGCTGTGCGGTCCCCTACGGCACTGCGTAGGATCCTACGGTCTTGGCGTGCATCCGTGCGTCGCTGCGGTCCGGTCCCAGGTCGACGGGCACGTGCACCTTCCGCCGACCACTGGCGACAACATCGATGTACTGTGGAGACCTCTCGCCCCACGTGTTGAGCAATTCGGCGGTACGTCCACCCGGCCTCCCGCATGCCCACTATACGCCCTCGCTCAAAGTCCGTCAACTGCACATACGGTTCACGTCCACGCTGTCGCGGCATGCTACCAGTGTTAAAGACTGCGATGGAGCTCCGTATGCCACGGCAAACTGGCTGACATTGACGGCGGCGGTGCACAAATGCTGCGCAGCTAGCGCCATTCGACGGCCAACACCGCGGTCCCTGGTGTGTCCGCTGTGCCGTGCGTGTGATCATTGCTTGTACAGCCCTCTCGCAGTGTCCGGAGCAAGTATGGTGGGTCTGACACACCGGTGTCAATGTGTTCTTTTTTCCATTTCCAGGAGTGTATATAGCAGTTCATGAAATCCAGTCTTACAAATTTACTGTCTCTGATGGACACACGTCCAGATCATCTGCTCTCAAAACTCCGCCATCTCTCTCCCCACATCCACCACTGCTGGCAGCTCACCTCCAACTGCGCAACGCTACGCGCTGTTAACATGCAACTGCCAACACTACAATGGCGAATATTCCAACAATGCCAACCAGCCACAGACTGCACACAGCACAGCCAGTGATTTTAATACAGAGCGCTACGTGGCGTTACCAATATAAAAACCCAAACAGCCTACTTACATGGTACTATTCCAGAACATGGAGAGGATCGGCAATTCTGTTCGTGGGTAAGGAGAAATTTACAGTAGAGTGGGGCGGCAGTGACACTTTGGACCGAGGAGGGAGGCGTGCCAGGGTATCCCGCGCAGACGAATTAGACAATTTCAGAGTCTGCAGGTTCGCACTGACACTCTCACAAGAAGCGTACTTAAACTGTCCAACTGTCAGACTGAACATCTCGAGCTTCCAATATCGATACCCATATAAAGCCATAGCGAAAGCATTAGATACAATATTTAGCACATACAATCTCAAGGGAATTGTAGATGTCGACAATTACCTAAAATAGGCCAACGATAAAATTGATTCAGCCCTTATTTAGGTTTTTAGCCAGGGTTTCCCTCAGTTCTACGATCAATGCGAGCGTTGTTGACACCCCTCCCAGCCAACATGAGATGTATACTTTAAAACTGTAAAAATACAGAAATATAATTAATAAATAGAGCCACTACATTGCAGAAGAAACAACCATCCATGGTCCAAGCCAGCCGCCTCTGTTCGAAAAAATACCCACCATGCTTGTTGTGTACATAGTTCCGCTTAGTCAGCGCGTACACAACTTTCCCACTAGAGCGCGCCCCACTAAGCACAACAGTGCAGGCGCAGCGCTCGTCTGTCTCCGCACTACGAGATGGCGCTGTCTTAGAGGCGGACCAAATTCTGCTTCCGCCGATCCGCGTATTAATATGTCACACAGCCAATGAGATTGCCGCTAACGTAGAACCTTTTTTCCTCGCGGATCACACTCGCGCAGTGATATCTGAACGCTCGAGGTATTATAACGAGTGTACAGACCTCCGATTAGTCAATCTGCATTAGTCGGCATTAGTCTGCATTAGTCTATAGTCAAGTTTCAGTCTGCGCCTAATAACATTATCGTATTCCTATACATAGCCATGAAGAGAAACGTATAGACACTTTGTCAAGTATCAGAGACGTGTAAGAATAAGATTAACGTACCAAGACCAAAGGAACTTCAGATTGTCAATTGTAAACAGAATCCAGAATCAAGTTACGTAATATCTATGATTTTTATTATTTTAATAAATGTGTGTGAAAATTAATCAAGTTCTGTTTAAAGTTGGTCACCGTCAATCTGCTACTCTAAGCGTGCAAGTGATATTTCTATCGTCTGACCTAACGGCAGAAGATAAGCACGCCACGATAAGACCACGAGACATATTGCTGACACTCGCCTACTTCGTTAGAGCGACAAGTCAAATAACCTGATGGTGTGTGTACCGAAGGTCTTACAGTTCGCACACCACAATCCTCTTCAGGGATTGAATGATAATTTAAAAAAACTTCATACGAATAGATGGGCGAAATAACTTTTTTGTATGAGTGATGTAAGCAGCCGCGAGACACGAAAGATCACAGTGAATTTTTTCCGAGTGAGAAGTCTGTGGACTTAGAACAATTTCAGTGGACTGGGACGTTTCAGTTTTAACTAGCGGACTCTAAGTCTCAACAGCAGAGCAGTTAGCGATCTTACAATTTTCGTAGTACCAGTACTCGATCTAAGAAAAAATGGAATGAAAATTGGAGACCCGGGCCCTGAACTTTAACAACATTATTGGCACCTGGTTGATATTAACTTGAGGTTGAGGGTTAACAACATTATTGACACCTGGTTGATATTAACTTCAGGTTGAGGATTTACGGGTACAGGTTACGTTATTTCGCAAAAGGCTGTATTTATGAGTGAAGTGAACTTTAATGAGTTATTGATACGAAATCCAACATCTCTTAAATAAGTGTTAAAAGGTCTGTTGTGACAAATCACTAACACTTAGGGACTTCGGGACGTTAAATAATTTTGGTCACTGAACCTTTGTTCCTCGTAACTACATTCTGCTTGCGCTTTAACAGACATTTACAAACATCGGTAATCTGGTTTGAACTTTGTAATAGGGCAATGCACACATGTGTGCGGTGGGACTCCTAGACACAGTGCGTAGCCAAGAAGATTTAAGTCAGCTCGCATTGTTATTAGACAGCATTCTTTAGACGATTCTGTTATGAACAGAGAGTTTCCGGCGTAGCTCAAGTCTTTTGTAAACGAAGTTTGAAGTAACCAAGTTCCTTTAATAACAAACTCAGGTAGAACATGTGCGAAATTTTCGAAACCGTCAAGGAGCACTGCAAGAGTGTGAAATGATAACCCTTCCAATATACGCACATGGCAATAGAACTGATTCACTCTAACATAGTACACATCGTAATGTTTTAGTTTGTGTTTCTGTGCAAGTAAATTTTTCATGATTTTGCTTTATTGGACACTGATTCATGAATTGTTGTATATTGTATCAAAAAGTATGATGCGCTATAAACGTATCTACCGTAATACACTCATGTTACAACAGGTGTGATAAGTTCCAGCTTGGAAACTAACTGATACATAAGACGCCGCCACTAATGAAAATTTATAATCACCTTTCATTCACAAATAAAATGTGAAATGCTGAGTGGGTGGACATAAATTCAGCATTAATTGTATTCTGCCAAATATTTTCTCTTGGTGCCTGCATTTCGCGGAAATTCTGGAAAATATTGGGCGACAAAAAGCAGTTTCTCAGTCCCCTGAAAATAAGGATTTCGACAACATTTTCGATAGTGAATAAAAGCGTAATTACTGTTATTGTCATCACAACCAATGTTAATAGATCTGAAAACTGAAAATTTAATCTGGAACTGTTACTAAGATTCCAGATTTGTATTTCGCGTTAATTAACTGTTGAATGGAGAAATTAAATGGGTAAAATATCACCCCACTTGATCAGAGGAATATATTACCTTTGCTTGTCGGGTTTTACTAATGTTGCCTGATCTCTACATATTCCGCCATCATATCTGGCATGTTTGTCTCTTTCATACAAATGCAATCACTAACTGTTGTGCGTGTGCGCGCGCTTGTGTGTGCGTGTGTGTGTGTGTGTGTGTGTGTGTGTGTGTGTGTGTGTGTGTTTGAGAGAGAAAGAGAAAGAGAGAGAGAGAGAGAGAGAGAGAGAGAGAGAGAGAGAGAGAGAGAGAGAGAGAAAGAAAGAAGTAACGTTCCTTGTCTTTCTTACGTCTTAATAAGGAAAACTGTTTCGGATCTTGTGAGGATCTATACAGGTTACAAAGGATCCTAAACAACATAACTTGGGCAAACACATCTACTTCAATAGCAAGCTCCATTTCGCAATTACACTACATATAAGCATTGTTTTTAAGTCCTTAAACTTTTTTTCTTCCTTTTAAAGTTCTTTCCTTCGGTATGTCACACTGACAGTGAAACATACCAATAAGTCTTCGTAGAAGACACTGTGAACTACAAGTGTTGTTCTTGACTCTCCATACTGTTCGAAGTGTTCTTCAGTACTGGTTGATGGAACCAAGCCATACCAACTGTAAGACACTGTGCCATTTGTATCTGACCTTTCGCCTGACTTGATGTGTACCAACCGAGGATGCCACATAATCCTAGACAAACGGCCATGGCTGCAAATCCTTAATGAAAACAAATGAATCAGTACCCAGGTTCCATAATCATAAATAAGAAATGCCCTCTCTACTGGATATAATGAAGATTTAGCTCGCTCATTAGCGACTTATCTCGGGCTTATTATTCGTCCATAACGTCGGCGCGACGGAGCCTTAATTATAACAACGTTTGCTGCTGGTAAAAATTATGAATACCCGGTAGTACTAATAATGCGCCGCGGAGATACTGGAAGGAAGCCGTAGTGAGCTTCAGGAAGGGCAGTCTCAGTTTTATAGTCGTAAAATCTTTGTAAGTTAGACAGCAACATAATTCTCACCCTTCAAATCAGGTGGCCTTCCTTATATGACAACTATTTTTTATCATTTAGTTATTCCAGTTTGCTAATGTTGGCGGTAGGTATTAGATTTATGCATAAGCTGTAGCGTTTTTGTTTTGAATTTTGGAATTACGGTCGCTATTGGTTTATTTATCGACTGTCGTTTCTTATTTGTACTTCGTTATTTCTGTTTGCGTTTACATATTTTCATTTTGTCATTTGGAGATAGTGAGTGGAGCTGCGGCCGCTAGAAAATGGAGTGGAGAAATCGGAACATTCCAGACATATTCTTCTGTTTGAGTTTAATGGAGGCGGGGGAACCAGAAACATTTGCGCCTTGTATGGGGATAATGCCATTGGACACGGACTACAAGAATATAGTTTTCTCGTTTCAAGGGGAATCGTTTTGACATTAGTGAGCCTCCACGTTCTTGGTTTAAACGCATTAATCCACAATGATCCACGTCCAAGAATGAATAGACAGTTTTGGTCGCAAAATGGTTTTTTATTTATTTAATTTGTGATGTGTCACTACTTTGCTACCGAGACTGCCTGCTCTTTCTTGAATATCTCAAGACGTTACTGTACCATTAGCCAAAGGATGGAGTGCTGTGATTTTCACGATCCACGTCAGCGTACCCGAGAACTGGCAAATGTGATGAAGTGTAATCGTTCCACAATCATGTGACATTTGCTTGTAATAGGAAGGTTCGAAAATTGGGTGTATGGGTATCGCATGTTCCGAGTCAAAAATCACAAAAAAATCTGCGGGTGGCCATACATGAATCACTGCTTGCTCGTCATCAGTAGGCTCGTGAACAACGCCTACCATTCCTATCTTTTATCGTTACTAGTGACGAGGAGTGGTGTCTTTATTCTAGCAGAAGTAAAAGAAGGAAATTGTTGAGCCCAAACAAAGCAGAAATTCTCTGTACAAAGACCTACGCGCTTCCACAAAAGATAATGTTACGCATCTGGTGGAAAAGCGACGGTGTATTGTACTATGAATTGCTTCCGCAAGGTGTAACCGTCACTGTTGACATTTATTGTCAACAATTGAGACGTCTTGCAGACGCTGTCCAGTTCGAATGGTGCTATTTGTAGGTTTCCATCCTCTGTTGGAGGTCAGACCGTATCGTTTAGCTGACATGGTTGCGGTTGTTTGTCTCCTTCTCGTGTTGACAGGCGCCAATCTGTTGCGCAGGCATTGCCTGTCCACTAGTGGCAGCAACGGCGGTTATCGATATGTAGTAACTGTGGCTCTATCTATGGGTCGAGGTCGTTGTTCTTCTGGGTCGTGTCTGTGGGCAGTTCGGTTGGGAACTCAGGAGGAGCTAAGTCCACACAGTGCGCGAACACGCCAGGACTGCTGGCGGCGCGCATGGACTGCCGGATTGAAGGCCTGTGGTCACGAGGGTGCACGACCTCGTCTTAAACCAGATCCTGCAAGCTTTAAGTTGAGTGCATTTCGATTAAAGTAGAAAAAAAACCTCTACCATTGCGATATCTTGGGATTCTCCAGTGACTTGGGTTCGCGTTGCTGCTCGTAGTGTTGTCGAAGCGAAGAGCAGTGAGTGGAGTGCTAGAGGAAGGCGGATCTGATTAGCTTTCCTGGACCTCTAGTTACTATTTAAGCGTTTAGCTTGTTACTATCGGTTAAGTCCTGACAAAACTCTACCATCTGGTGAGCAAGACGTATGAAACAGGCGAAATACCCTCAGACTTCAAGAAGAATATAATAATTCCAATCCCAAAGAAAGCAGGTGTTGACAGATGTGAAAATTACCGAACAATCAGTTTAATAAGCCACAGCTGCAAAATACTAACACGAATTCTTTACAGACGAATGGAAAAACTAGTAGAAGCCGACCTCGGGGAAGATCAGTTTGGATTCCGTAGAAATACTGGAACACGTGAGGCAATACTGACCTTACGACTTATCTTAGAAGAAAGATTAAGGAAAGGCAAACCTACGTTTCTAGCATTTGTAGACTTACAGAAAGCTTTTGACAATGTTGACTGGAATACTCTCTTTCAAATTCTAAAGGTGGCAGGGGTAAAATACAGGGAGCGAAAGGCTATTTACAATTTGTACAGAAAGCAGATGGCAGTTATAAGAGTCGAGGGACATGAAAGGGAAACAGTGGTTGGGAAGGGAGTGAGACAGGGTTGTAGCCTCTCCCCGATGTTATTCAATCTCTATATTGAGCAAGCAGTAAAGGAAACAAAAGAAAAATTCGGAGTAGGTATTAAAATCCATGGAGAAGAAATAAAAACCTTGAGGTTTGCCGATGACATTGTAATTCTGTCAGAGACAGCAAAGGACCTGGAAGAGCCGTTGAACGGAATGGACAGTGTCTTGAAAGGAGGATATAAGATGAACATCAACAAAAGCAAAACGAGGATAATGGAATGTAGTCGAATTAAGTCGGGTGATGCTGAGGGTATTAGATTAGGAAATGAGACACTTAAAGTAGTAAAGGAGTTTTGCTATTTGGGGAGCAAAATAACTGATGATGGTCGAAGTAGAGAGGATATTAAATGTAGACTGGCAATGGCAAGGAAAGCGTTTCTGAAGAAGAGAAATTTGTTAACATCGAGTATAGATTTAAGTGTCAGGAAGTCATTTCTGAAAGTATTTGTATGGAGTGTAGCCATGTATGGAAGTGAAACATGGACGATAAATAGTTTGGACAAGAAGAGAATAGAAACTTTCGAAATGTGGTGCTACAGAAGAATGCTGAAGATTAGATGGGTAGATCACATAACTAATGAGGAAGTATTGAATAGGATTGGGGAGAAGAGAAGTTTGTGGCACAACTTGACCAGAAGAAGGGATCGGTTGGTAGGACATGTTCTGAGGCATCAAGGGATCACCAATTTAATATTGGTGGGCAGCGTGGAGGGTAAAAATCGTAGGGGGAGACTAAGAGATGAAGACACTAAGCAGATTCAGAAGGATGTAGGTTGCAGTAGGTACTGGGAGATGAAGAAGCTTGCACAGGATAGAGTAGCATGGAGAGCTGCATCAAACCAGTCTCAGGACTGAAGACCACAACAACAACAACAACAACAACAACAAGTCCTACCAGCGGTATTTCTTCTGACTCATGGCCACTAACGCCCCACTTACCTGCCCTGGGGGTTAGTGTATGTAATGGCAGTGTACATTTCCTTGACTTGCCGCTGCTGTCTGGTGAGACGTGTAGTTTTGACAGCTTTCTTGATTGAAGATTGGTTGGCGATTCTTCTACTCTGGTGGTAGTGATTCCTCTCTCGTTCCTGGCGCTCTAGGCACAGTATTCTGGGAACGTAGTGCAGACTGCCGGTTCCAGCTTTTACATCTTTGCATTGGGTTTATTGGACGTCAGATACCCTCAGCAAGATTATCATCAATCATTCATTAAACTGCCACTAGTATGAGTTACGATCTTGAAAGTGAATGAAACTCTTGGCTGCCTATCTCATTGCTCGTGAAAGTGTTTTTTGCCAGACCTACTCAGAGGTCGGTTGCTGGTGCACCGTCTGTGACTGGCCCTTGTGGTTTATTACTGTATTTGCTGTTTTACTGTACGTTTCTAATTTTTTTTATATACTTACCATTCTTGGCGTTACAGCAGGTTTAAATAGTTGTGCTATCAAGTTTATCATCATTTTGTCTCGCCCGTTTGGTGATCAGTTACCTGTCTTTTTAAATTAACCTTTGTTATTGCATTGATGTTTTACTGTATGTTTATTAAATTTTTTATAAATGCCATTCTTGGCGTTAAAGGCCTTCAGCTGTGACTGGTTACTTGCCTCAGAATTCTTATTGGGATCACACTGGCTTGTTTTTAAAACATTATTTGCTGTGTCTGTATTTTATGCTCATTTGGTAAATTATAACGCACTGAAAAAACTATTAACTACACAGTTGATATGATCTTTGATTTATTGCTGAGTCGGGAATTACCGTTGGGTTGGTTGGATTGTTTTGGGGGAAGAGACCAACTGCGAGGTCATCGGTCTCATTGGATTAGGGAAGGACGGGGAAGGAAATCGGTCGTACCCTTTGAGAGGAACCATCCCGGCATTTGCCTGGAGCGATTTAGGGAAGTCACGGAAAACCTAAACCAGGATGGCCGGACGCGGGATTGAACCGTCGTCCTCCAGAATGCGAGTCCAGTGTGGTAATTATCATGTTAAAATAAGTGTGTGTAATTGCAAAAGGGAACCAATAGTAACTGATTACGGCCCCGTCCACAATGGTAACCGAATCCTGCCTTCCTTGACTTCCACGTTTCAGCCCACTTCTGCTTTCCCTGCATGCCGATGATATTTTGTCGCCGGCCGTTGTGGCCGTGCGGTTCTAGGCCCTTCAGTCTGGAACCGCGCGTCCGCTACGGTCGCAGGTTCGAATCCTGCCTCGGGCATGGATGTGTGTGATGTCCTTAGTATAGTTAGGTTTAAGTAGTTCCAAGTTCTAGGGGACGGATTATCTTAGATTTTAAGTCCCATAGTGATCAGAGCCATTTGAACCATTTGATATTTTGTCGGTTCTGTCCTTCCGTTAAATATCATTATTAAGCCGCGGAGCCCCAGCTTTACCTAAGTGCCAGACCTGAAGCTTTGAACAGTGCTGTTTTCCAATAAATGATGATGTATCTTCAGTGGAAACTTGGGTGCAAAACTGGGACTTAAAAGAAATGAAAAATTGGTGAGAAACTGAAACTTAAAGTAAATGTAAAAAATTCACAACTAATATTAGTATCCCATCAAAAATTAAGTTAATAATTCGTAAACAGCTGCATGCTATATTGCTCGACTGTATTCCAATACTATATCAAAAAACGGCGAAGAATTTGAGTGTAGCTTAAACCGAGCACCTCAGTTGGGCAGAAAAACTGCCACCAAGCGAGGAAGACTTTTGCCTGCTTCTATGGCCTCAGAAACTTTCGGAACACATTTCCACTGAATGTGAAATGTAAACTCTCGTTATCACTACTTCCAACGAATCTCCACTATTGCGATGTTATCTAATATGTCAGGGCTACTGAAAATACTAGATGGTTCGAAGAAAACATAAATGCCTTTGTGAGTTACATCTTCAACATACGTCTACCATGTCAGTGTTTCGTACAACCAGTTTAGATGGCTGATGTCAGATACGTTAAGCGACTACAATACGCTGTGCCTACTTCGTCGCGTACTCAGTGCACAAGCACTCTGTACCTCGCATCAGAGATAAAATATTTACCCTAGAATAATCGAAACAGAGTCCCACTTCTAGTATTCTAACTCCATTCATAACAGAAACAAACTTCTTTGCTGTTACTATCGTCTGCATTTGAAATAAGCTGCCATGCACTCTGTGTAGAATTCAGTGCCCTGTTGCCCTTAAGAATACGATGAAGCACCGCTTCCTCAAACATTAAGATACATGACGATCTCTTCTTACGAAATTGTCTACCAACACAAAATAAAATGTCTGTGAATAAAAAACATCCAGTTCAAAATCGTACCACGAGCACAAATATCTGGCTTTAAACACGGCAGTGATCAACTGACTAGTTTGGATTTCTTGGCCGAACTGTGCTATGAAACAAAATCCTTAAAACAAGAATAACAATGCAGTACAATTTAATTTCGTTATTGTCTCCTCTTCTCTGTTCTCATGTTCTCAATGAACAGTTACAGGCCGACAACGTTCTCAGAATAATAACGTTTCAAAATTCGTACTGTCGACTGTCATCCTGATAAGTTACGTTAACATGTTATTGAACACCTTCATGAACACTTTCATAAACACGATCCCAGACGGAAATTGAGTGTTTGAAATTCCATTCAGTGACCAAGTAAACTAAGAATATTTCAAAGCTTGTATTGCCGATTGTCATTCTTACAGCTTGTTTAGACTACCAGATTAATTCAGAATATTCGAAATTTTTGTCATTTGTAAGCGCAATTAATTCAAAACGTAAAATGTTGAAATAAATACAGTGCAAAAAAATGCCGCTCGGAAAAGCTGCGGCCCCTAGGTTCGTGCCTAATGGGCTGTGTGTAATTCCGCGCCAGCCGTTGTGTCCGACCGGCTCTAGGCCCTTCAGTCTGGAGCCGCGCGACCGCTACGGTCGCAGTTTCGAATCCTGCCTCGGGCATGGATGTGTGTGATGTCCTTAGGTTAGTTAGGTTGAAGTAGTTCTAAGTTCTAGAGGACTGATGACCTGAGATGTAAGTCCCATAGTGCTCAGAGCCATTTGAACCATTTTTTAGATCGGTTACTGCTGCCAAAATGGCGGGCTATCATGATTTAAGTGAGTTTGGATGTGGTGTTACAGTTGGCGCACGAGCGATGGGACACAGCATCTTCGAGGAAGCGGTGAAGTGGGGGTTTTCCCTTACGACCATTTCAAGAGTATACCATGAATATCAGAAAGCCGGCAAAACATCAAATCTCCGACATCGCTGCGGCCAGATAAATATCCTGCTAGAACGGACCAACGACAACTGAAGAGAATCTTTCAACGTGGAGATACGCTACAGATTTCAATGCTGGGCCATCAAGCAAGTGTCAGCGTGCGATCCATTCAACGAAAAATCATCGATATGGGCTTTCGGAGGCGAAGACCCATTCATGTACCCTTGATGACTGCACGACACACAGCTTTACGCATAGCCTGGGCGCGTTAACACCAAAATTGGTCTGTTGATTGTAAACATCTTGTCTGGTCGGATGAGTCTCGTTTCAAATTGAATCGAGCGGATGGACGTGTACGGGTGCGGAGACAATCTCATGAATCCATGGGCCCCGTGTGTCAGCAGGGGTCTTTTCAAGCTGCTAGAGGCCTGTAATGATGTGAGGCGTGTGCAGTTGGAGTGATATGGGACCGCTGATACGTCTAGATACGACTCTAACAGGTGACACGTACGTGAGAATCCTGTTTGATGACCTGCATCTATTCATCTCCAGTGCGCATCCCAACGGACTTGGGAAATTCCAGCAGGACCATACGACACTCCACAAGTCCGTAATTGCTGCAGAGTGGCTGCAGGTACACTCTTCTGACTTTCAACACTTCCTCTGGCCACCAAACTCCCCAGACATAAGCATAGCTGGGATGCCTTGCAACTTGCTGTTTAGAAGAGATCTCCACTCCCTCGTACTCTTACGGATTTATGGACAGCTCTGCAGCGTTCGTAGAGTAAATTCCCTCCAGCACTACTTCAGACATTACTGGAGTCCATTCCACGTCGTGTTGCGGCACTTCTGCATGCTCGCGGGAGCCCTACATGGTATTAGGCAGGTATTCCAGTTTCTTTAGCTGTTTAGTGTACTACGAATTATAAGAACTGCCACAATTGGCTAATGCAAAATTAATGAACTGGAAGTTAGAGAGAGAAACTCGATTGCACTGCCGAGGTCTAGCTTCATTGGCCACAGATAGAGATAGGGAGAGCAAGATGCCTTTCTCAGCACTAAACAGTACGAAGCGCATTACTGGTTAACTGCCTGAAGAAAACTCATATAAGGGAACCGGTACATTTTAGGGAATCTTTTTTCTGTTCAGCATTTGGAATATCTGTAGCTCAGCCAATCCAAATTGAGTAAGGTACCCAGAACTCAGAGGAACGTTTCGCTTTTAAGATTCAGTCGGTAGAAATTCACTTCTGTTTTTGATATTCGGGTCTTCTTCATCTCTGGGAGCCTCAACCGTCGGAATTCTCCTCCACTAGCCTGTGACGCTGCTATGATCTGAAGGTCTTAGTACGATTTTTGACTGAATCGAACTTAGCCAGTGACTAAGCCTGTAACTGCTTCAGCCTCCACCTAAAGGCTGATGTGATAAGATCTAACAGTGGCAGCGAGGTGATCTGTAGGGACAATAAAATCACTTTTATAGAATTGCAATAACGTCAAGCTTTACTCTGCAGACCTGATTTCAAATTCGAATAACCAATTTGTTTCCAACTCCAGTTCAGATGCAACGCCCTGCCTTCTCTGCCACTATTTTTTTGTACTAACACCATTACACTCACGGTCCAACTTCGAGAACACAATAGGTTCATTTTGATACGCGATTATTAGAACCTTAGCCCAGACCCTTTGACAGATGTGTCAAGGTTTTACTTAAGTCATTACTGCCTGTCAGATGATTTGAACAACTCTATAGTAATAAACCGAATGAATTCTGATTCTTGTTTCATTTAGTACTCATTGAATTCCATATTCATTATTTTGGAGGATACTTAGTTAATTAATGTCAGATAATTGGGTTAGTTAGCATAATTTCCTTCCAAGTTCCTCGAGTCGAAATGACCGAAGGGTCGAAGAGTTTAGATTGAAGCTGTTGTGCCATGCTAATAGCGAGACGCTGTTTTTACAGAAATTCGCAGAAGCACGAAGAACTTCTATAAGTAATTTAATTTCATGGGAATTGGAGCAATAGCAGTCTCGGAGACGTTGGCTAACGAAGTTTTAACAGCATTGCTACGTGGTACTGAAGGAAAATAGTCCGGCCTGGCTGTATTACGACCTGTAGGTGGATGAGGCTCGTTTTCCAATTTATGGCTAACAAAACGAGCACACGCCAATCTGATTTCCGTATTTTTTATATGTTGTAGGTGAAGCTCAGTATCCAAATGCCATTTTCATAAAGCAGTGGGACAAAAATAAAAACATCTTTAGAAAATTGTGTTTTTCGAAGTTTTAACCGTGCCTTTAGGACCTTAATGGATGATTTTTCGACAGGTAATGAGGCTCTGTGGTAGAGTGCTCGACTGCCAAGAGTACGGTTTGGATACGATTTCTTGCGTATACAAATTTTTAACAAAGTTTACTTTGTGCGAACATTTCCGTGAAGCGTAAAATGCATAAAGATGGAAAAAAATTGACAGTGCTCGAGACTGGTAATCGTTGGTTAGATTCTCATTTCACTCATTATTTTATTCCTCTTTTAAGTTCAGTTCACATAAAATTCGTCAAAAATATGTTAATTAACTTATTTTTATGAAAAATGCGCGTCTCCTTCTTGTTAGTTACAAAACACACACAAAAATCAAGTTTTCATTGCTAATATAAATTCTTAATCGCAGGTCTTTTATAAAAGATTGTTTATAAGGTTTGCTTGAATTTAATGAAAACTTCACAGTTTTCTCCACCTCTCTGTATTTTACTGCTCACGGAAATGCACTTAGAAAATGCACCCTTCTTTAAAAACTTACCACAGCTGGGATCTGGGACGCCCAAGGGGCGGTGAGATACGCTACCACAGCGCCAGACTGTCTGTCAAAAAAGTCATCTGACCTTAAGATTTAAGAAGCTCTAAAAAAACTTCAGTGTCGATTTTCTCGAGAATTTTTTAGGGTTGCATCTAGTTGCTTTTTGGGACTGATACTTGAGTTCCGTACTTCAATACCATAAATATACGAAATCAGCTGTTAAGCTGATTGTGCAGTATTTCACGCACGTGTCGACTCTTACAGTCTTGGGAGTTGTATGGGTGACGTTTCCCGATAAGTCAGATACTATTTCGCCAGACTCACACATTATACACACCTACGTAAATAGTCACTTTTCTTGCCACTTCACCCAAAGATTTTAGAAGTTATGACGGAATGTTATCTATCCTTTCTGCCTTATTCGGTCTTAAGTCGTCGAAGGCTCTTGTAAATTCTGAATATTATGCTGCATCCTGTATCTCTTCTAGGTCGACTCCTGTTTCTTCTTCTACCATGTCATCAGACAAATATTCCCCCACATACAGGCCTATCCGCTATTCCCTCTGCATTTAACAGTGGAATTCTGCTGCACTCTCATGTTATCACTCTTTTTTAGTTTCACCGAAGACTGTTTTTACTTTTTTACATGCTGAGCCTGTCCTTCCGACAGTCATTTCTCTTTCGATTTCTTCACAGTAGATAATCTTACATTATGTTCCATGACTGATGGAATTCCTATCAAAATCTGTACAGAATTAGCAGCTATGTTATCTTATATTTTAACCACAATATTTCATGTCACTTGAACAAGTAACTGTACCCAGTGGTTTGAAGAGTGTGTGGCTCACACATGTCTACTTTACAAATAATGTAACTAATCCACAAAGCTACCATCTAACCATCCAATATCCTTGAGACACATGAGTTTTATATTCTCAGGACATTTTGTGAGGCCAACGTAATGAGGTAACTAGGGCAGAATAACCTCCTTTGTGCCAAGCAGCATGGATTCCAAAATCATCGATCATACGAAACCCAACCTGCGCTTTCCTCATATGAAATCTTGAAAGTGATGGATCGAATCAGTCAGATGGATGCAGTTTTTTTCCAATTCGCAAAAATTTGAGTTCGAGTTGGTACAACACACTGATGAGCCAAAACATTATGACCACCTGCTTAATAGCTACGTCACTGATTCTGCGTATCAGCGATCCGACAGTTTGTTGGTGGGTTTGCAGAGGTATGTGGCGTTAGATTTCTACGCACCTGCATGTAATTCGCGTAAATAACTGGCCGCTCATTTGCGTAAGCGGTGATGGCGCCCGATAACGACTCACATGTATTCAATACGATTTACATAAGGCGAATTTGGTCGCCGAGACATCATCGCGAGTTCACAATAAAGCTCCTCAAATCACTTTACCATAGTTCTAGCTTCAAGACACAATTATACTGCTGATAGATGTGTCACTGTAGGTGGTGTACGTGTGAGGAGGTCTGACTGAGGTCAGAGCTTCATCCTCCTGCGAGTACTTACCAGCTCCTATGGATAAAGGAACGTCCACCAAGCATTCTGGTTGCAGATACTACAGAGATAGGAAATACGCTTCTTCGTTAAGACAATTGACTTCAACAACTCTCAGTGAGGTGGTTACCGTTAACAGCAACCCAGCCGCTAGCCGGGATATGATGGTGACGATTACCGTGGTGTCGGACTCATTTTAAGAACTGCGAAGGTTGTTTATTCCATCGGTGGTTACCGTTTTACGTCACCAATCAAGAATAGATTCGCGATTGTAAATTATCTATGCACAGGCCCTTGATATTATTATCTTTTTCGAGATAACTGGAATCTATCACATAGTCAAAAGTTGTTTTATTTAGAAACGAGTTCACTTTTTCGCGTCTTAACGTAAGTTATGTGGCAGATCCCGGGTGGTCGAAATTTATCTTCGTCGAAAATCGTACCTAATTGTGTGTGCAGTTTTATACTGTTAGAGACTTAAGTTTCTGTGGAAGGATTAGTCTCTCTTTCTATGTAGTGAAAACGTCGGTTTTCATTTTTTGGGAAACATAATGAGTAACTGATACTAACTGTTCAAGTGAATGCACGTGGCTTACAGCTGACGAATGATATGACACTGTCAAGCTGTGGCACTTGATAAATTTCAAAAAATACTTTTTTATTAATTTAATCTTGATGACATTTCATGTTTCATTACTTACTTCAATTTTATGTTTCTAATTATTTTTTCTATAAAAATTGATATTTAATAGTGCATCATTGACGTAAAAAAACTGTATACTACTCGTCTTATGTTAAGAACTGTCATTTTCACTGAAAGTATTGTACGACGTGCTTGAGACACACAGAAGGCCTAGTTTTATGATGACCGCAATAAATAAATAAATATAAATAAAACTTATTTCATGAACACCCATTTTACCGGGTCTCAGTCATATGAGTCACTATCAGAACCAATGTCTTGTCAGGAAAATAATACGTCGAACAGTCATCTAACGTCCATCTTGGTCACTGTACGAGATACACTTGTGTGAAAAGGTGCTGATTCTGAAGATGAATCGAAGAGTGGAAACAGGTAAAATGTTACACGTCCATTCAATGGTCTTAAGGCAATTGTGACTAAAATAGTGCAGATGAGTTTCTGATTCATCCCAAATATGTTTGATGGGGTTCAGGTAGATCACTCGAGTAGACCACTCTAACAAATTCACCCAGACTACGACGCAATGGTCTTTCGGTTATGGAAAGGCACAACATCAATACGATATTGCAGTGCTTGTGGTATAAAGACATACTTTAAACACTGTAACCATGATTGTATTGCATATCGTTACTCTGTATCGTCGTCTTTAGCCAGTTTTTCCAAAATATGTCTATGACTAAATGACAGTACATTACACGGAGTGGCACAGTGTTCGATGTATGGAGATGATCTAAAGATGGCAGTTTAGCTTGCCGAAACTAGTTGTCTGTATATGTATTGTGATCTGGGCAAGTAACTTTCCCTAGTAAGAAAATTATTGTATTTACATTCAGATATCGCTCTCCTGCTGATAATGCCAGGCAACTAAAGTAGTTCTTTTATCACTCCTTTTTGGTATCAATAAAAAATTCAATGTCAGCAAAAAGAGCCTCAGTCTATGACATCACACTTCAGTACCACCACAACAATTTTAGGTAAATATCTTAGGGTAGATATCCCCTAAATGTACAATTAACCTTGTGAGAGACGTCATATACAGTGATTCTGCAGTTTAAATTATGTTGACACGTTGTGTCTACACTTACCCAGCCTTTGAACCATAGTATGATGTCACATAGTTCCGAAAGTCTACAGTCTACACCAGACCCAGGGTATATGTCCTTCCTCCTAAAATATCGTACAAGTGAAAATGTAGTCTTTTATTTTTTTATTATAGCTGCTGTACGTAAAGATCTGATGCTTACAATCTAAAGCAGAATTTACCTTTTTGCTGTGCGTAATAACCGTAACCCTCTAATTTTATATAGTAAATGTTCGAGAGAAATAACAATTGCTAGCTAATTTATTAATTACTGAGATAATACTACTTACTGACTAAGCATATTAACATATCAACTGCTTACTTATTACCAGGTATGATCTCATTCCTTCCTTAAGTGCAGTTTCCTTCAAAACAGATATGACCAGGGCTATGGCCTCTGGGACTATTATAGTGTTCCTCGAATCTGGAAGAGCATGAGTACACCATACAGGTCAAATCCGGTTAAAAGTTTCCATTTATCTGCAATATATTTACACTGTAATATTTTGTACCGCATTACTCCTCGTCCTCCGAAGTCGCCTCTGTTACTGTAACGACAGCGAACGTCCAGCAGTCGTGTTGTGTTCTGTTGTTATGCTGCAACACGTCGCCCTAGGATCCACAGAAGCAACTACTGGCATCCCCCAAAACTTGTCAACCGCCATATCCTGCTTCAACACGTGTCTACTCCAGGACATTCACATGTTTTTTTCACTTTGTTACTTTTTTCCTTATTTTTGAAGATAAATCATCGGATCTCTGTTGAATTCCTTCTCGGCTATTTTGATTAACTTCAACCAATTGGGCCTGTCCCAAATTATGTTGTGTAGCATTCCAGTCCCTATCCCAGCTCTGTAAAATTCGATGAGATCTCTGAACTGAATAGAGGGCTATACATAATTAGTTCTGGAGATTGACAAGATGACTCTACGAGCACTACAAGACGTGCAGAACATTAATATTCAGGGCGTTACGAGTTAAAGTGAAAATACACTACTGGCCATTAAAATTGCTACACCACGAAGAAGACGTGCTACAGACGTGAAAATTAATCGACAGGAAGAAGATGCTGTGATATGCAAATGATTAGCTCTTCAGAGCATTCACACTAGGTTGGCGCCGGTGGAGACACCTACAACGTGCTGACATGAGGAAAGTTTCCAACCGATTTCTCATACACAAACAGCAGTTGACCGGCGTTGCCTGGTGAAACATTGTTGCGATGCCTCGTGTAAGGAGGAGAAATGCATACCATCACGTTTCCGACTTTGATAAAGGTCGGATTGTAGCCTATTGCGACTGCGGTTTATCATATCCCGACATTGCTGCTCGCGTGGGTCGAGATCCATTGACTGTTAGGAGAATATGGAATCGGTGGGTTCAGGAGAGTAATACGGAACGTGGTGCTGGATCCCAACGGCCTCGTATCATTAGCAGTCGAGATGACAGGCATCTTATCCGCATGGCTGTAACGGACCGTGCAGTCACGTCTCGATCCCTGAGTCAACAGATGGCGACGTTTGCAAGACAACAACCATCTGCACGAACAGTTAGACGACGTTTGCAGCTGCATGGACTATCAGCTCGGAGACCATGGCTGCGTTTACCCTTGACGCTGCATAACAGACAGGAGCGCCTGCGATGGTGTACTCAACGACGAACCTGGGTGCACGAATGGCAAAACGTCATTTTATCGGATGTTTACAGCTTCATGATGGTCGCATCCGTGTTTGACGACATCGCGGTGAACGCACATTGGAAGCGTCTATTCGTGATCCCCATACTGGCATATCACCCGGCGTGATGGTATGTGGTGCCATTGGTTACACGTGTCGGTCACCTCTTGTTCGCACTGACGGCTCTTTGAACAGCGGACGTTACATTTCAGATGTGTTACGACCCGTGGCTCTACCCTTCATTCGATCCCTGCGAAACCCTACATTTCAGCAGGATAATGCACGACCGCATGTTGCAGGTCCTGTATGGGCCTTTCTGGATACAGAAAATGTTCGACATTCTCCAGATCTCTCACCAATTGAAAACGTCTGGTCAATGGTGGCCGAGAAACTGGCTCGTCACAATACGCCAGTCACTATTCTTGATGAACTGTGGTATCGTGTTGAAGCTGCATGGGCAGCTGTACCTGTACACTCCATCCAAGGGCTGTTTGACTCAATGCCCAGCGTATCGAGGCCGTTATTACGGCCATAGGTGGTTGTTCTGGGTACTGATTTCTCAGGATCTATGTACCCAAATTGTGTGAAAGTGTAATCACATTTCTGTTCTAGTATAATACATTTGTCCAATGAATACCCGTGTATCATCTGCATTTCTTGTTGGTGTAGCAGTTTTAATGGCCAGTAGTATATTTTTAATAGTCACTGAGAACATCGTACTGAACAGCATTACATAAATGTATAGTTTATTTGCAGAGCAAAAAATTATAGCCATTAGGAATAAAATGTATTTTGGTTGGTCAGTACCTTCAAGTATAAGTGACAACAGCAAGCCATTAATGTTTATCTTCCCCTGGGCAGCAGCCTAGATGTGGACACGTAGATGTAGAATAGTTAATCTACCGCCGGCCGGAGTGGCCGAGCGGTTCCAGGCGCTACAGTTTGGAACCGCGCGACCGCTTCGGTCGCAGGTTCGAATCCTGCCTTGGGCATGGATGTGTGAGATGTCCTTAGGTTGGTTAGGTTTAAGTAGTTCTAAGTTCTAGAGGACTGATGACCTCAGCAGTTAAGTCCCATAGTGCTCAGAGCCATTTTGAGCCAGTTAATCTACCGTGACAGGCGTAGTCCACTTAGTAGTGGAGCTACGACTGTGCAGAAAACATCAGTTAGTAAATTACGGAACGTGTTTGTGGGAAGACTGTTAGATGCATTGAGGTGGACATTAAGGTGCCAGTGATCACAATATCTGCACTTAAACCCCTAACACCCTGTAATCAGTCAGTAGGGCCTCTCTCAAACTTCTTAACTCACACTGAGTTGCTCAAAACGGGCACCGTTTGTGATGTGGCAAATGACAATACCGTTGGAAGAGCACAGGGTTACAGTTCAATGAAGTCGCTGCTGCCGTTACCAAAGAAGACTAAACTACAGCACCCCGCTTAGGAAATCTGTTGACTGGGTGCCTGTATTCTGGTGTGCACTAGTTTGATACAACAGTAGGGAGCGTATGATTTGTCTACGTGCCCCTAGCGGAGCGTTCTACCCCATGGATCGAGTTACGAATCAAAACTCGGAGAGGTGCTCTGTCCACTGATATGTGGCGTTTTTGTGTACATCTTGCAGTTTTCACGCAGTCGTGTTCTGACTCACCGAACTAAATCAGCTGCTTTGATTGCAGGTACGTGGCTGCCGCTGGCACCGGCCGCATTCGATACGCCGCAGAGGGCGGCGGGCTGCCTGTGGAGCGGTTAGGCTGTTACTCGGGCGCGCCCGCACTCGAGTGTCTTCCCCAGGCGGCGGTGGAGGGCCAGTAGAAGGCCGTTAGGCGGGCCGCCGCGGTGCTCGAGCGCCGCCACGGGCTTCAAGGGCCGCCTCTCCCTGCCGCCGGCCCTGACCGGGGTAATGAGCTGGCTGGCTCCCCGGCACTGTGGCGGCTGGGTGGCAGGGCGGCGCGCCCTCTGCTGCTCCTGACAGCCGCGCGGCCCGCCTGCCACCGCCACCGCTCTGCTGACGCTGCAAACGCTCATCCTTCACCTTTACACGGTAGCGCCCACGACGTACGCCACTTCTCTTTGGGCTTAGGAAGAATCACTAAAATCGTTGTTTTTAACGGAGCTTTTGACAGTGTTGACTGGAATACCCCCTTTGCAATTCTGAAGGTGGCAGGGGTAAAATACAGGGAGCGAAAGGCCATTTACAATTTGTACATAAACCAGATGGCAGTTATAAGAGTCGAGGGACATGAAAGGGAAGCAGTGGTTGGGAAGGGAGTGAGACAGGGTTGTAGTCTCTCACCGATGTTATTCAATCTGTATACTGAGCAAGCAGTGAAGGAAACAAAATAAAAATTCGGTAGGTATTAAAATCCATGGAGAAGAAATAAAAACTACGAGGTTCGCCGGGGACATTGTAATTCTGTCAGAGACAGCGAAGGACTTGGAAGAGCAGTTGAATGGAATGGATAGTGTCTTGAAAGGAGGATATAAGATGAACATCAACAAAAGCTAAACGACGATAATGGAATGTAGTCGAATTACGTCCGGTGATGTTGAGGGTATTAGATTAGAGAATGAGACACTTAAAGTAGTAAATGAGTTTTGCTATTTGGGGAGCAAAATAACTGATGATGGTTGAATTAGAGAGGATATAAAATGTAGACTGGCAATGGCAAGGAAAGCGTTTCTGAAGAAAAGAAATTTGTTAACATCGAGTATAGATTTAAGTGTCAGGAAGTCGTTTCTGAAAGTATTTGTATGGAGTGTAGCCATGTATGAAAGTGAAACGTGGACGATAAATAGTTTAGACAAGAAGAGAATAGAAGCTTTCGAAATGTGGTGCTACAGAAGAATGCTGAAGATTAGATGGGTAGATCAGATAACTAATGAGGAGGTATTGAATAGAATTGAGGAGAAGAGGAGCTTATGGCACAACTTGACTAGAAGAAGGGATCGTTTGGTAGGACATGTTCTGAGACATCGAGGGATCACCAATTTAGTATTGGAGGGCAGCTTGGAGGGTAAAAATCGTAGAGGGAGACCAAGAGATGAATACACTAAACAGATTCAGAAGGATGTAGGTTGTAGTAAGTACTGGCAAATGAAGACGCTTGCACAAGATAGAGTAGCACGGAGAGCTGCATCAAACCAGTCTCTGGACTGAGGACCACAACGACAACAGCGGAGGAAAATCGATATGAATAGAGGTAACCTCAGGAGTAAGTAATCTGTATGGAGAGCTTGATCCAGACGCCAAGTACGGCTATTCGTGGTGTGTGTAGGAAGTATGTGACGTCAGAACAATGTACTGAAATGGAGACCTGCACAGGATCGATAATTGGTGCATGGTCCTCAATTCAATAACTTTACAGTCTTTCATATGAATCAACTGCATAACGATTCGAATTCACGGTTCTAGTTTTATGGCACCATACGATATGCTTGTTAATACAGAAAACGCGTATGGGGCCTAAGGATGGCAATAATAAATTGCTGAAACTGATAGCATTCGATATAAAATAAAATAACCCAAACTATACGGCTGCTGGTAAAGTTATTGATTTGAGAAGTACGTACCAGCCGATGTCTCATGGCCATAATGGACCGCCAGATATTGGTGCATGGACTTTCTGCTAACACTGAATTTAAATGAACGTAACATGTTGCATCTAAATAGGTGAAGGGGTGCGCTGTTTCTTTCTTTGAGATAGGTAGGGGATCATCAGTCTTGTTACAAGTCTACAAAACTGGTAACGGAAGTGATTAACCAAACTACTATACTACATTCTCGACATCTCATTGTTGTCGAATCATAAACGTATTCGGATCGGAGCACAAATGTAGTGTGGTAATTTTAAATAGAATGACGTACCCTCCCTGCCCTCCCCTCTACACCCCCCCCTCCCCCCGCCCCGTGCCATCCAGCATTTTTACATGTGACATCTTGCTTGAAAGACATGAATCAAGGCAATCAAGTAGGTGCAGTATATTCTGACTTCCAAAAAGCATTTGACTTAGTTTCAGAAATACTCTTATTATCAAAAGTATAACAGTATGAGTTACAAGGCAAAATATCTTACTAGACTGAGGATTTCTTGTTAGACAGACGCAGCATATTCTCTTGAATGGAGAGTCATAAATAGAATAGTGATACCTTCAGTTACGACCAACAGAAGTGCGTTAGGACTCTTGCTGTTTATGTAAATTAATAGCCTTTAAGCTAATATTAATGGTAACCTTAGATTTTTCGTAGGTGACGCAGTTATCTTCAACGAAGTGCTGTCCGAAGAATGATACACGATTGTTCGGTCAGATTTTGATTGGATTTCAAAGCGCTGCGAAGATTGGGGACTTACTTTCAATGTTCATTAACGTAAAATAGTGAACTGTGGAAAGTGTAACAGCATGGTATCCTATGACGATATTTTCAATGAATCTCATCTGCGATCGATCAACTCAGGCAAATATCTAGGTGTCACAGTGTGTAGGGATACGAAATGGAACCATCGATTAGGCTCGGTCGTAAGTGTGGCAGGTGGCGTACTCCGGCTTATTAGTGGAATCCTCGGGCGATACAGTCGGTCTTCAAAGCAGGTTGCTTACAAAATATTCGCGCGGCCAACAATGACGTGTTGTTCAAGTGTGTGTGACCCATACCAAACAGGACTAACAGGGGACACTGAATCTACAAGAAGTACAACACAAATGCTGAGGGAACTGATCTGGCAAACGCTTGAAGAGAGACACAAACTATACCATTCAAGCATAGGATCTAACGTTGGGTGATTAATCTGAGAATGCACTGCAGCCTCCTGCACGATGTTCCAGTGGGGATAGAGCAGACGGGATTGGACTGGCTATAGAATGTACAGAGGTGTTCAAGCAGTCCCATGGCCATAATGGACCGCCAGAGATTGGTGCATGGACTTTCTGCTAACACTGAATTTAAATGAACGTAACATGTTGCATCTAAATAGGTGAAGGGGTGCGCTGTTTCTTTCTTTGAGAGAGGTAGGGGATCATCCCACGATCAGCGAGTGCGTGGTGCGGGAATAAGCTTTGATGACTTTTGCAATGGAAAGTACATTTTGGCTTGCACTTCACAGTGATTTGCAGAGTATGAATGTATACGTAAATGATGCTACCCACCACGACTTCCCCTGCATTGTCAGCTTTTTCCACCCAGAGTAGCACTTAGCCCAACGTTCTCAATTGCGTATTGAGTTTTTGCACTCTGCCGCTTCCTCACGTTCCTAACACGTGTCGCATCATTCAATCCCTTCATCTTATGATTCCACTTGTTCCTTTCCGCGCCGATTCTGTGCAGACGATCCTCATTTATTATCTGTATCCTTTCATAGCACCACATTTCATTCATATCATTCCACTCTTTTCAGGATTTTTCGAAGTCAGTGAGTCTGCCGCTCTGCAAGCGTACGTTTTCAGAAATTTCTCCTTCAAGTTAAGGCCTATGTTCGATACTACACCCATGTTCAGAAAAAGCGGAACACCTTGAATGACTAGAGATAGGACGTTCATACTCACAGGACATCTACATTAATATGTTCTGCTGAAACCATTAGCATTTGAACCACGTTGGCCAGCGGATTCGAGATCAACATCGATACCGCCGTGCAACACCATCTACCGGTAAATCGTGCCTTCGGATCTCGTCGCTATAAACTGAGTGTAATGGATCAGTGTGACTTGAGCAGCCGTGTAGAATTCCTCGTAGACATATACGCGAACCATACCGTCAAATCAGTGAGTCTGAAAGAGGTCTCATTACCGGCGTTAGACAATATGATGTATCCATCCGGTAAATTGTAACAGGTGTGTGCCGAATGGTTCACGGGAGACCGTAGAACACGACGAGATGGGTCAAGTCACACTACCTAGACCACCCCTAAGAAGATCGACGCCTGATATGAATTGCATTGCAGGACAAATTTGATCTCTTCTCGACTCAGGCGCAACAGTAAAACAGTGTAACATACCGAACACTATCAGGGGTGATGGTCCGTCGCCGTTTATTACGGCATGAGTCACTTCCATGTCGTCCACTTGTCTGTCTACCTTTGATGAATATGGGGAAATATGCTAGACGGCAATGGTATATATAACGAAGCCATTGTGGACAGAAATGGCATCAGATAACCTTTGATGAATATGGGGAAACACGCTAGACGGCAATGGTATATATAACGAAGCCACTGTGAACAGAAATGGCATCAGATAATGTTTTCTGCCGAATCCAGATTCTGTTTGTTTGAAAATGATGTCCGCAGTTGGTTTCGCCGCAGACGGGGGGCGCTGCATCACAGTGACTTTTTTCGTACAAGACATGAAGCGCCAACTCAAGGCCTTATGGTGCGAGGTGCTGCTGGATACAACCTCAAATCACAGTTGCTGTGTGTACAGGGCACAGTGACTAGTGTGGCCGACGTGGATGACGCCGTGCTACCTGAAGCTATACCTTTTCTGCAAAACACTCTAGACACCATTTTTCAGCAAGACAATGCACGACCACATGCTGCTGCTGCTGCTGCACGGACACGTACCTTCTTGGTGTCACAGGATGTCAGCTTTTTGCCCTGGTCCGCCAGATCACCAGGCTTGTCGCCAATCGAAAATGTGTGGGATGTGGTGAGACGACGAGTGCAGCGCTGTGACCCAGTGCCAGTCATCACAGATGAACTTTGAAACCAGGTGAATGCAGTGTGGGTGGCTGTACGCGAGACGCCATTCGCGCCTTATACTCGTCGCTGCCATCATGCAAGGAACAAGGTATGAGGGCCCATGGCGGACCGTAGGCGTACTAGGTAACAGAACCTGCTGAATCGAGATGGCTGAAACGCTTATCATTTCTGCACAATAGAATGTATATGTCCTGTGAATATGAACGTCCTATCTCTAGTCACTCAACGCGTTCTGTTTTTCTTTCTGAACGTGATTGTAGTAGACGCCATTTAGTCAAGTATGCCCTCCTTTCCTGCGCTACTCGTCTTTCTTCGTCCTCCTTGTTTCGTCTGTCATTTTGCTTGTGAGGTCCTTAGTTCTGATGTTTAGCTTGTCTTTATCTCATTTCTGTTACTCATTAATTTCACCTTATTTGCTTTATGTTTACATTCTGCTCTCATTGGATTGTTCATTAAGTTCAGCATATCCTCCGGGACAATTTACGCGAAGGATTTCTCCGAAGATCTACTCTCAAATTTTTTGGGCGGACCTAGTTTCATTTCTCTAAACTTCTATACTGTTAAAGATCACCAATCTCGCTTTGACCTATGGTACCGCGTTAAGCTTCTCCTTAATCAAAATTCAACGTTAAACTGGACTACTGGACTACTGGACTAAGGAAGGCAATAGATAACACTTCATACACCAACACCAGTTCCCTCTCAATGGCAACCGCCGATAATATCCACAACAAAACAACAAAGAACGGTTGGAAGTCGATCAGTAAAAGTGACAATAAAATACCACCATGTTTCCATGAAAACAAATGATATTTATTGGCATCAATTAAACCTAGCAGAATCCGTTAGTTTTATCGCACATCGCCTGCCAGTCAACAACTTGTTCCGAGATCTGATGTAAGGACTCTACCTACCGAACATATGCACATTCACAAAACAACAACACGTGCCTAGAAAACCGGAAATTACCTAAGCAGAAATTCTCGTCCATGCATAAGAGTGCACTTAAGAATTTCCAGGTTCACCACACTGGAAAAGTAATATCGTTGATCATAGAGGATCACTAACTTCCGATTTAGTAAATGGTAACTTTACTAAAAAAACAGTCTCGGCCCTGCCGTGAAGGGTGCTCGTGTAGCAACGTAGAGTTTAGCTAACAAAAACCACGGGTGTTTCCGACCACTATTCAGTTATGTAACTTTACATTGAAACGTATAATCAGTTCCGATTATAGCTTGCCTCTACATCTTCTCCTCTGTACAGCTACTTAAAGTGCCAATTTAAAGTAACTGGACGTTCTAGGTGATGACTTCCTTCGTAAAATGTTCTCTACGAATTTCTTTAAGGTTGTACTGCGTCTTTATTTAGTGCACACATTATTTCCAACATCGTTCTTTGCAGCACCAAACTTTAAAACCTTCCAGTTTATTCTGCTTTTGTATACTCATAACCTACGACTCAAACTTCTGCAATACTGTGATCCAGATGTACACTTTCAGGACTTCCATTCACCTCAGTCTATCAGTTTTCGATATTTGTGGAGGTCATGGCAAGCTTCAGAGCACTTTTGATACGTTCATGTTTCAAATATTTTAATTATACTTCCTTCTTAGTCCAAAAATACTTCCTCAATTTTTACTGTGTATTCCCGAAGTTCAATGTTACGTTTGTCGCTATAGTAGTTTTTTTTCTGTTCTTCATCACATTCACTTTTGCTTTATTTTTTCTTAAGGCAAGTAGTGAACTACATTGAGTGTCCACACCAAACAAAAGTCGTTTAAATATAATATCTGCACAAGTTGGCACCTTCTATGAGACTCAGATGTTTCTCATATACTTTCATTAAAGTCGGAAACGTAATGGTACGCATTTCTCCTCCTTACACGAGGCATCACAACAACGTTTCACCAGGCAACGCCGGTCAACTGCTGTTTGTGTATGAGAAATCGGTTGGAAACTTTCCCCATATCAGCACGTTGTAGGTGTCGCCACCGGCTCCAACCTTGAGTGAATTCTCTGAAAAGCTTATCATTTGCATATCACAGCATCATCTTCCTGCCGGTTAAATTTCGCGTCTTTAGTACGTAATATTCGTGGTGTAGCAATTTTAATAGCCAGTAGCGTATTATCAAATCTAGGTTAAATAAAAATGGACGAAGGTACGTTACTACGAAACGTAGGTACTAATTTACAGACAGTTAGTAGCTTTGGTTTTTGTTTATATTTCATTCAGTACAACTAGTTTCGGGGTCGCAGTCCCCTTATCTTGTAATAAGACAAGCTGTCAAACTGGAACCTGGCACAAACTATGGTCAATGATGATAGCATATTTCACCTGGTTTCTATCTTTCGAAGTGAGATTGGTACTCTTCATCAAGTTCTAGTAACATGTTGTTCAATGCAAACACATACAAAGACGCGGTTGCTCACCTGCCGAAGATATATCCAACAGCGTGCAAGAGCCCAATTAATGGAGAGAGAATCGACGGAGAGTATCACAGGGAAACTTCCTGACCGATCTTTCCGCACGGAGGCGCTATACAACGAAGTTTCCGTACTGTTCCTTGAAGGCCAAACTGAAAAAGAATCTGGAGCGCCAACTTCGCTGGTACAATTTCAATAAGCAGTAAAGCAAGCGCAGTAACTTTCTAAAGTTCGCAGTCTTTGCTTCAGTAAACAAAATTTGCTCCCCGTCGGAAGGAGATTGGGAGAAAACGCAAGTTACGAAAAGTTAACCTCAGTTTGCATCGGTTCCCTCCCCGCAGCTCTCCGCCCTGGGTAACTGTACCGCGGAAACGTGTTTCACTTACACTGAACCCTGAAACTTGGCGGAACAAAAGCCACGTGGTGTAGATCACTCAGAGAACATAGTGACTCGTTTTTTCTTATGCTGGGCAGTTACTATTTCTCTCATATCGCACAGTTTTTTTGTGATACCTAGTACGCCAAGACCTATTTTGTTATTTGTCATGGATTCCTAGCGCAAATTGCCATTGTTTGTAGACATCTTGAAGCTTGTAGATGTTGTTGTTTTGAGTTAGAAGACTATTTAAAGTTTTCTTGTAGGACATATGCTGACAAGAACAATAAATGACATCGACACCTTAGGAAAGCTAGCGGCTTTGATGTACGCATACAATAATTGCACCACTTTGAAAGAGCGAGAAGAACTCCACACATTTGGCTTTATTTTTCTATTCTTCACTTATATAACTGACTCCCCGACAAATCGTGTGCTATTATGAGTAGTAAAAGTCTACCTGGCCAACGGCGTCAACGGTTGTTGAATCTACAATATGAAGTGTACAACATAGCTGTTATTTGATTTTACCGCTTCAAGTTTAACATCACTGATACTCCCAGTTAACTACGATAGGAACAAGGTCAAATTGAGGAAGTTGACAGATTCAAATATCTAGGAGAATGGATGGAACCTAATCTATGAGAAGAAACAGCACTAACAACTCGGATTAATAAGTTACAATTAGCATATCGATGGACCAAGAACGTCTATAAGAAGAAATGCCTAACTCGCAATTCCAAACTAAAACATTACCAAACAGTTATCCTCCCTGAAGCCCTATATTTCTCAGAATGCTTGAATCTGAACATGAAACGCTTGACAGATAAACTAGAGATTCAGGAGAGGAAGATCCTTAGAAAAATTCTGGGACCGGTCGAAACAGATGATGATTACAGAAGACAATCAAACAAGGAGTAATACAATCACACCTAGAAAATCACAGATGTAGCCAGGAAGAGACGTCTCGCCTTCTACGGACATGTCACAAGGATGGACCGAACAAGACTAACCAACCGGCTTTCCAATTACTGGAAGAGCAGGAAGACCGTGACACCATGGCTGATAGAAGTCAAGAAAGTAAAAAAAAAAAAAAAAATGGTTAAAATGGCTCTGAGCACTATGGGACTTAACTTCTGAGGTCATCGGTCCCCTAGAACTTAGAACTACTGAAACCTAATTAACCTAAGGACATCACACACATCCATGCCCGAGGCAGGATTCGAACCTGCGACCGTAGCGGTAACGCGGTTCCAGACTGAAGCGCCTAGAAACGCTCGGCCACCCCGGCAGGCAAGAAAGACATCCAGTAGCTAAATGTAACTGAAAGTGATATTAGAAACGGAGCAGTTCTCAGAATGAAACTGAATGAAAAGAGGTTTCAGGACAGATCACCCCGTAAAAAGACCGGCGCCCTGTGGACAAAGGAGAGATAAGAGAGACATAGCCAGAGAATGTGGGATTACTGGGCAAACATCAAGTTCCTCTCCAGGCTGAAAAGTTGAATATCGTGGTACTTACCTGGCCCATTCGAAAGAAAAAGAAGAAGAAGAAGAAGAAGAAAGCACAGTTCCTGTAAGACATCGCATTACACTTCACGTCCAAAAAGTGTAATGACGCTCACCTAATGTTTCTGGTGATAATCCAGAATAACTGTCTACATGACAAATAATGACAACAGTCTTTAAAATAGCGGAGACAGCTCAGCTGACGTAGGAAAATGACACGAAACACTACTTACTACTCGTCAGTTACATGACCCTTTACAGTTTTACTTCTAACTCAGATCCAGTCGACATTTAACTACAAACGTTACATTCTTTCTACAGAAAGATAATTTTATGTAGTACAGTTTTAACCCTTGTTTTTGACTGATCTTCATATTTTGCTTGCTCTCTGGCATGTGACGAATATGCTTGTTTATTCCACGAAAAGGCTGTGTGATGTTAAAGGTTTGTTCTATATGTACAAATGAACTTTTACTGGCAGGCAGTTCAACGATTACAGTTTGGTTCCAGTACAACAGAACATTTAACTTGTTCTAACAATTGTTTTCCTGGTATGTTCTTCTGTTAGTCTTGTTCAAGAAACCATCAAAACATCTGTCTTAATATTGTCTCCTCTCTCCACATATCTTGTACCTGAATTTTTGCCTTATACAGGGTGTTACAAAAAGGTACGGCCAAACTTTCAGGAAACATTCCTCACACACAAATAAAGAAAAGATGTTTGTGGACATGTGTCCAGAAACGCTTAATTTACATGTTAGAGTTCATTTTAGTTTCGTCAGTATGTACTGTACTTCCTCGATTCACCGCCAGTTGGCCCAATTGAAGGAAGGTAATGTTGACTTCGGTACTTGTGTTGACATGCGACTCATTGCTCTACAGTTCCAGCATCAAACACATCAGTACATAGCATCAACAGGTTAGTGTCTATCACGAACGCGGTTTTGCAGTCAGTGCAATGTTTACAAATGCGGAGTTGGCAGATGCCCATTCGATGTATGGATTAGCACGGGTCAATGGCCGTGGCGTGGTACGTTTCTGTCGAGACAGATTTCCAGAACGAAGGTGTCCCGACAGGAAGACGTTCGAAGCAATTGATCGGCGTCTTAGGGAGCACGGAACATTCCAGCCTATGACTCGCGACTGGGGAAGGCCTAGAACGACGAGGACACCTGCAATGGACGAGGCAATTCTTCGTGCAGTTGACGATAACCCTAATGTCAGCGTCAGAGAAGTTTCTGCTGTACAAAGTAACGTTGACCACGTCACTGTATGGAGAGTGCTACGGGAGAACCAGTTGTTTCCGTACCATGTACAGCGTGTGCAGGCACTATCAGCAGCTGATTGGCCTCCACAGGTACACTTCTGCGAATGGTTCATCCAACAATGTGTCAATCCTCATTTCAGTGCAAATGTTCTCTTTACGGATGAGGCTTCATTCCAACGTGATCAAATTGTAAATTTTCACAATCAACATGTGTGGGCTGACGAGAAACCGCACGCAATTTTGCAATCACGTCATCAACACAGATTTTCTGTGAACGTTTGTGCAGGCATTGTTGATGATGCCTTAATTGGGCCCTATGTTCTTCCACCTACGCTCAATGTAGCACGTTATCACGATTTCATACGGGATACTGTACCTGTGCTGCTAGAGCATGTACGACACAACATGTGGTTCATGCACGATGGAGCTCCTGCACATTTCGGTCAAAATGTTCGTACGCTTCTCAACAACAGATTCGGTGACCGATGGATTGGTAGAGGCGGACCAATTCCATGGCCTCCACGCTCTCCTGACCTCAACCCTCTTGACTTTCATTTATGGGGCATTTGAAATCTCTTGTAAAGGCTACCCCGGTACCAAATGTAGAGATTCTTCGTGCTCGTATTGTGGACGGCTGTGATACAATACGCCATTCTCCAGGGCTGCATCAGCGCATCAGGGATTCCATGCGACGGAGGGTGGATGCACGTATCCTCGCTAACGGAGGACATTTTGAACATTTCCTGTAACCAAGTGTTTGAAGACACGCTGGTACGTTCTGTTGCTGTGTGTTTCCATTCCATGATTAATGTGATTTGAAGAGAAGTAATAAAATGAGCTCTAACATGGAAAGTAAGCGTTTCCGGACGCATGTCCACATAACATATTTTCTTTCTTTGTGTGTGAGAAATGTTTCCTGAAAGTTTGGTCATACCTTTTTGTAACAGCCTGTATGTGCTGGGTTTAAACTTCGTTGTGCAGCAACAATGTTGAAATGAACATCGTGGTTCATCTCCACGATACTCGCAAACCATCACTAGAAACAGCTAGATGTAGCCCCCTTCGTTGAAATTAGTAGAATTATAAAAATTCTAAAAACCGCAAGTTCATGTGGTGTTGATGCAATTTGTAACAGAATTCTGAAAATTTGCTCCTGCTTAATAAGTAATGCGGGTAGTGATATATGAAATGCATCGCTGGCACAGGTAATTTTCCAGATGGGTTGAACTATGTTATTGTTAAATCACTTTACAAAAGAGGTAACGATTTAAAAAATTATCGTCAAACTTCCTTACTGACATCATTTTCTAGGATATTGAAAAAAGTAATGTAGATCTCTCAAGAGTAATCTCACACTTAAGTGGAAAAAATGTACTTAGCACATCATCGTTTGGATTCCAGAAGGTGTTTGACTGTGTAGGTGATGTTACTTTCTTAGAAAACTCAAGTCTTATGGGACTGATAACTTTGCACACAGCTGGTTTGAATCATACGTCACAAACAAAACGCAGAAGAATGTGCTGAATAATTTAAACAATGTCGGAAGGATAGAAAATGAAAGCGATTAGGGAGAAATCACAAGGAGACTCCCTCAGCGTTCAGTTTTGCCTCCACTCCCATTACTTATTTATGTGTATGACCTTCCACTCAATATTCAACAAAAATAATTGATACTTTATGTAGACAATACTGGTGTTACAATAAATCACATTAGAGAGAAAGCAACAAAAGAGATGGTAAATGATATTTTCCAAAGAATTATAAAGTGGCTATTAGAAAATAGACTTTCTCTAAATATTGATAAAACACACTATATTCAGTTCTGTTCAAGAAACAGACGCATCAAAATCTTATGTAGCACATGAACAGCAGTCTGTCAACAGGGTAGAATGCTCCAAATGTTTGGTTGTATATATTAACTAAAACTTTAATTGGAAGAAGCATATTACTGAGCTTCTTAAACAATTAAGTTCAGCTACTTTTGCTCATGGTATAATCGCTAATATCTGAAACAAACCAATGAACTTTCTTAAATATTTTTTTTCGTATTTTCACTCAATAATTCCTTATGGAATAAGTTTCTGGGGTAAATCATCTCTTGACAAAGAAAGTGCTAATAGCACAAAAGAGAGTAGAAAGAATGATATGTGATGTTCACCCACGAACGTCATGTAGCTCTTCAAGGAGCTAGCATTTGTAACAGTGATGTCCCGTTGGCGCCCTCGTTTGGAAAGAGCTAGAACTACAACTCGTCGGAGTGCAGTACACGCCTCCATTCAGCCACTGCACGGTTCCCGTGTTGTCTGGTCCACAGGAGAAGTGCAGATTTATGTGCTGCCGTGAGGAATGGAATTTTACGAGACACCGGTATGCAGAAGCCCTCTGCATACAGTTTACTTCGTAGCGTTCGCTCAGAAACCAGTTGACGTGTAGCCGCATTCACTGATAGCAGCAATTTCCGTCTGATTTCAAACCGATTGTAATGGAGAAGGCAGGATGTCTCCGGTGCCTGTCGGTTGGGACTTTCTTACTACTGTTCTTACTCCGTGTCACATGGGTGCGATTGTTACACTGTTCCTCGTAGGGGGGTTGGACAGGTCGCGTTGATACACTGAGAAATCGGGTAACTTCGTTCCCGATATTGCCACGGGCTCGTCTAAAAGAGCCAGCTGCCAGCTAATAGTTTAATTTTTTAGTTTTAGTTATGCCATGTTCCATAGATCATTTTCCCGATTATTTTATCGATATGATGTGGAACAAGTCAGATTACTATATATATATATATATATATATATATATATATATATATATATATATATATATCAATACTGCTAATATTAATATTACTGAAATTTTTAGTTCTGCCCATCCAACTACATTTAGAGGTACATATTTTTTTACTATTTCTGAAACAGAAACTCGTCCATGGAATAGAAGGTGTTGTCCAAAAGAAATGTTTTTAAGCTAGATTTAAAACTTGATCCGCTACCTGCCAGACACTTTGTTGTTGGGCAAATGATCAAAGGTTTTTGTTGCTGAATAATGTACTTCCTTTTTGAGCAACTGACAGCTTCAGTAACGGACAGGAAAGGTCATTTTTTCCTCTAGTGTTGTATCTATGAACATCACTGTTCTTCGCGAATTGAGATGGATTATTTGTAACGAATTTCATTAGCGAATATATGTACTCTGATGGTGCAGTTAAAATACCAAACTCCTTGGAAAGGTGCCTACATGACGTCCTATTCAATAACCATGAACCATGGACCTTGCCGTTGGTGGGGAGGCTTGCGTGCCTCAGCGATACAGATGGCCGTACCGTAGGTACAACCACAACGGAGGGGTATCTGTTGAGAGGCCAGACAAACGTGTGGTTCCTGAAGAGGGGCAGCAGCCTTTTCAGTAGTTGCAAGGGCAACAGTTTGGATGATTGACTGATCTGGCCTTGTAACAATAACCAAAACGGCATTGCTGTGCTGGTGTACTGCGAACGGCTGAAAGCAAGGGGAAACTACGGCCGTAATTTTTCCCGAGGGCATGCAGCTGTACTGTATGATTAAATGATGATGGCGTCCTCTTGGGTAAAATATTCCGGAGGTAAAATAGTCCCCCATTCGGATCTCCGGGCGGGGACTACTCAAGAGGATGTCGTTATCAGGAGAAAGAAAACTGGCGTCCTACGGATCGGAGCGTGGAATGTCAGATCCCTTAATCGGGCAGGTAGGTTAGAAAATTTAAAAAGGGAAATGGATAGGTTAAAGTTAGATATAGTGGGAATTAGTGAAGTTCGGTGGCAGGAGGAACAAGACTTCTGGTCAGGTGACTACAGGGTTATAAACACAAAGTCAAATAGGGGCAATGCAGGAGTAGGTTTAATAATGAATAGGAAAATAGGAAAGCGGGTAAGCTACTACAAACAGCATAGACACGAAGCCCACGCCTACTACAGTAGTACAAGTTTATATGCCAACTAGCTCTGCAGATGACGAAGAAATTGAAGAAATGTATGATGATATAAAAGAAATTATTCAGATAGTGAAGGGAGACGAAAATTTAATAGTTATGGGTGACTGGAATTCGAGTGTAGGAAAAGGGAGAGAAGGAAACGTAGTAGGTGAATATGGATTGGGGCTAAGAAATGAAAGAGGAAGCCGCCTTTGTTACAATGATTAACACTCCAAAACACGGATCATGTCTGCGGCACTATCTCCCAAATGTCGCAATAATAGAAAACGACCTGCCCTTCTTTGAACTCTTTCGTTGTCATCCATCAGTCATCCGTTGCGTTCAATGGCCTTTGAAGCCTGGTGACCCGCGAGAGGTCATTACTGACAGACCCGTATTAAGTTGCATCTCTTCAATGGACCAAACGGAACTGAAGCTGGAAAGTAGCTGATTGGAAGTGTAGTGTGGTCCGAGGTGTCAGGAGTTTCCACCTTTGTAAACGATGCAAGGCGCCGAATGCACCAACTGACCAATGAGCATTTAAGTATTGATATTTCGGGGCTTGCATCATGACATGAGACCATTTATTCAGTTGACAGTTAATATGACGAACAGGGAGTTTAAATAAACATTCTTTATGGCAAAGTATTTTCTTTTCTTCTACATCTTCGTGTTGATTATGTTGCGAATACTCCCATTTTCCAAGAAGACAAAAGCAATGCTCACAGGGCATCACACATATGCAGCTAGTTTGACAAACAGTTATGAGTACAATTACACACCGACTGGTACGTCAGATCACCCACTCTTAGTCCGTAGAAAAAGTGGGGGACTGTTTTACACGATGGGTGGAACGTAGCAGTAAGCATCCCTACAGTTTGGCGGCTCTTCTGAATCCGATACTCAGTGGATGGCTTCAGCTCGCCGAATTGAGGCCACTATAGGCGGATTTACACGGTATAGCCTAATTTATCTTGGAGGGAAATAGTTTTTCTGTTCAGTCTGATTATACTGCGATGAATGATACAGAATGCCGCAAGCGATCGGTAACTTCTGCAAGACACTCCACCGCTCCCGATTTAGGTTAGCGTTCTCGACGGACATCAAAGTGGTTCTTCCCCTCGCCCTCCCCATCCCCCCCCCCCCTCCTCTTCTTCGCCCAGATCACAAACATTAAATCTTGCTGAGCACAATTGCGACTCTGTCGAGGGAGATTTGCACACCTCGAAACCAGCTCAGACCAATCTTCGTGAGTTGTAAGCAGTAGTTAAGCGGTCAACAAACGCTTTTAGTGTGTCGAGGGGCCCATTTCGCGATCTGTCGCAGCATTTATTACCAACCTCTGATTAAATTGCTCATGAATGAGGTAAAAACCTTGTATACGTTGACATTTCAGGCAGTTATCACATCATAAATGATTTTCAAAACTGTCTTCCCGGTAGACACTAAGACATAAGACAATGTTAAGACTCCCCAGTAAGGAAGAAGTCTGTGCTGAGTGACAGTAGGCGTGGCTTAATAGTCCTACAAGATGACAGTAAACGTGTGTCTTCGGCCACGGCCCTCAACGTGCGAATCAGCACCGTCAAAGCGTGCGCCGAGCCAGCGCGGCCAGTGGAATTCCCAGAAGTTTGCCATCCAAGACCTAATGGCTACCGCTGTCTGCTGTCAGAGACATTGCCATTTAAGTATCGTATCAGTTGAAAGTTGCGTTAACTCCACACCTGTCAGTGGTAGTCTATGCCCGAAACCGTTAAACTTAGTAAAATATAGAGTGTGTTTAAAACAGGATAATAAATCACCGAACCATGAAAAAACTAACAGTTCATTTTGAACGTCTACTTCGAAAAGTAATGTTGTGTAGAAAACATGTCATAAATGTAATCCAGATGTCATTCCACGACGCGCTTCATGCTGCAGCGAATGAAATAGGAAAAGATTGAATAATATTAAAAACTCAAGCGTTTACTTCACAAATTATTATAGTTACGTAATCACATCACGAAAGGAAAATGTAGAGCAATATAGAGAGTAGTAGTACTACTAATAAACACTGAGTATCTGTCATGACACTGGGCGATGGCTGTTTCCAAGAATTAATTAGATCTTAACTCTTAGGAAGAAATAATGTTCATACTCAATAAGAATTACTAAGGTTGGAGTATGCGGTTATCATCGGTGGAAAGGCGACAAAAAATCATTGGGAAATGAATGGATTCATGCTTCGTTTTAATGTTATCTCTTAAGTTAATCAAATTGAAGCGGAACAATGAATGCAAACACCATCGTCGGTGGATGCGGATTTGAAAATGAAGCACTCTGGTGCCAATAGTTTAACGTAGCATAAAAGACGTGGTTTTTATCTTCATTTCTCTGTATTTTGACGGTAAAAGAATGGTTTTGGAAGCACAGTGGGGGGCACGGGTGTAAACGACTTGGTGCACAGAGTGAGAGATAGTGGAGGACTTGGTGCGGAAAGTGGGGGACACTGCGTGAGTCAGGTGTTTCCTGAGTGGTCTTCACGTATTAATTGAGTCGGAAAGTTTACTGGAGCTTACAGAGACTACTGCAGCGCTGAACTCTGTACAATTCGAGGGAGGCGCGCTAGTTTCCAACTTGCTAAAATTCACCAAGCAGTGGTGCGGAACTCTGAATTATCCGCGTGGCATATCGCGTTGAGTTAGCAATATTTTTGTGCAATGGCACCGATATTTAGCGATTTAGAGTGAACAAACGGATCTCTGAATTTTATTGGTTGGTTAGCGATTGTCTTAGCTCAGTTTACAGTGCTGAAATCTGTGGAATACATCTTATATGTGAAAGGCAACTTAACTCTTGTGCAGTCATATACTGGAGTGGGTACTCATGTATCGATTCCTTGCAGAGGACTGCTGATATTTACTGCCAAAGTTTGTTAATTAAAAGGAACATCCAAGAAATGCTCGTGTGTCGCCTAGAGTTATTGGATACCGACTTACATCAGCTTCCTGTATTTTAATAATCACTGGTGTTAGGAACAGAAACTGTGGAGTGGATCATCGTGCGACCGTGTTGTCGCTCCTCAAGACGAACAAGAGAGACAGAATTTTTGCCGGGCTTGGTGCTGATAGGTAACATTTATTCCCGTTATGCTGCACCATCCCAATCCAGTGTTGAGAATTCTCTGCTTACATAAAGAGTAGTGCAGAGAGAGAGAGAGAGAGAGAGAGAGAGAGAGAGAGAGAGAGAACGCTTGAACAACACAATTAGTGCTTGGTGCTGATAGGTAACATTTATTCCCGTTATGCTGCACCATCCCAATCCAGTGTTGAGAATTCTCTGCTTACATAAAGAGTAGTGCAGGGAGAGAGAGAGAGAGAGAGAGAGAGAGAGAGAGAACGCTTGAACAGCACAATTAGTGCTTACACGGTTTACGATTCTCACTCGGTCTGCGCGAGTAATATTTAGGTGCAGTGCGCCGACGAGGCCTCTCACAGTGCGCCGCCAACAACGAGCATTAATATTCACAGCCAAACGACCCACACGCCACCATCTGGACCTGAATCAAGCCTTCCCAAGAACGAAGGAGGCCGCGCGGAAACTACACCTGCTGCATCACACACGACCGCCACTGCCGCTGTGGCGAGTGGGCTATTGTGTGGAGCCCGTATGGGCGGGGTGAATATTGCTGGCTGTCAGACTGCTGGGACTGCATACAGCAACGGGCACGTTGCTGGGAGCTACATCGTGCGACCTGCCACCACACAACGTAACTTTCACGTCTCTAATTCAACCAAAACAAGAGTCTCGCCTGAAAGCTGTCGCCGGAAATAATGTTGGTTTTAGTATCTTACTTAGCTCTCGATCACTACGTCGTTAATGCAGTTGTGTTGATAGATGCGGAAGAGGTAGAAGCGATGATTTTTTTTATACGTGCATCGTAGAAAGACAGGTACTTGGTTTTGTACTACTGTGTTAGTGAATTTTTTTGTTACTGGCTCATTTAAAAATGTGAAGCAATGATACGACGATAGAGTAAGGTACTATCAAAAGTTTTGGTCTGAGGGCGTTGCTGCAGCATGTATGCAACGTAGCGTGACTCCGATGCGGCTATATGAGCTGCGACTTGTAGGCAAGGGATTAGTGAGGTATCCGTGGCTTTCCGATGTGCGAGCGTTTAATGCGGAAACATTATCTATGTCAACATTATTGCCAAATGCGTTCGAAGAACACCAACGACCTGTTGTATTAAAAATGAAGAAACTCCTCCAGCTGTATTTAAGGTGTCGATTTTATTCTGGCAACTAGTTTCAACGTTGCAACATCATCATCTTCAGGCCCATACAGTTGTTGACGTCAACTGCGTGCGGCTGCTACTAGGAGTCAGTTGTGAGAGATGGACGTGCTCCGTCCATATCTCACAACTGAATTCTAGTATCAGCCGCTCGCAGTTGACGTCAACAATTGTATGGACCTGAAGATGACGTTGTTACAACGTTGAAACTAGTTGCCAAAATAAAATCGACACCTTAAATACAGCTGGAGGAGTTTCTTAATTTTTAATATAAATTTATACCAGCTGACGTCCCACTGTCCTCCATTTCAACTATGGATGTACGAGGAACCACCTGTTGGTCCTATCTTCGCTGCCGACGGACAAACACCGGTAGAAATCGACTGGAGAATGAAGTTAGTGCACGGTGCATTATATGTATCGAAAACCACCGTTGTGGAATGGAGCGCCACTTTCCGTGATGGTCGCGATTCGCCACAAAACGTCGGCCTATCTGGGTGTTACGCATAAGTTACCCCTCCTCAAATGGGAGACACTAGGGCACCCGCCATACTGTCCCGATTTGCCCCCAAGCGATTATCACGCCTTAGGTCCCTTAAAAAAGACTTTCGAGGGTTGTCGATTCTGTCGGACGAGCATTTACAACAGGCAGTTAAGCATATCTTCAAAAATGGTTCAAATGGCTCTGAGCACTATGGGACTTAACAGCTATGGTCATCAGTCCCCTAGAACTTAGAACTACTTAAACCTAACTAACCTAAGGACAGCACACAACACCCAGCCATCACGAGGCAGAGAAAATCCCTGACCCCGCCGGGAATCGAACCCGGGAACCCGGGCGTGGGAAGCGAGAACGCTACCGCACGACCACGAGATGCGGGCGCATATCTTCAAGCAGCAGGACACTTGTTTTATGAAACGGATAACTTCAAATTGGTGCGTCGGTCGAATGATTACCGCCTCAATGCTCACGGCGATTGTGCCTGATTGGCGTACCAATTCTGGACTGTAGGGTCTTCGAACAGAAATTTTTTGATCCACCCTTATATAAGTAATATAGTTACCGCAACTCAGTATTAAATAATCAGTGAATATAGTACTAAAATATGGAAATGTACATTCTGAAGCAACGGTTACACAACAAAAAATTACCGACGTGCAAACTAATTCTAACCTGTGAACCGATTTTAAGAATTTATATGTATTTATGGAAATGTGGTACAAAACAGAGTTAAGTTTGGAGTCACTCACAAAACTTTAGTTTCTTGCTACTTCGCTATGTTATTCCAATTTCCCTTTGCAGTATTTATAAACCGTTCTCAATTAGGACACAACCGGCACACAGGGAAGAAACTTGAGATGATACAATGGGTGTGAGCAGAAGCTTAAGACAAACTGAATATCAATCTATGCACTGAGATTGATTATTGTAGCCTTAAACGAAGGTAAACGGCGTCTGTGGAATAGAAGCATTTTAGCACTCTGCGACTGAACAGAGGGTAGTCAGTTGGGGTTGGGTTGTTTTGGGGAAGGAGATCAGACAGCGAGGTCATCGGTCTCATCGGATTAGGGAAGGACGGGGAAGGAAGTCGGCCGTGCCCTTTGAAAGGAACCATCCCGGCATTTGCCTGGAGCGATTTAGGGAAATCACGGAATACCTAAATCAGGATGGCTGGACTCGGGATTGAACTGGCGTCCTCCCGAATGCGAGTCCAGTGTCTAACCACTGCGCCACCTCGCTCGGTAGGGTAGTCAGTGAAAGAGGTCCAGAGTTCTTTTTAACAGCGTTTTGGCATCTTTCTTTCCCCTGCAAAGTTAGAGACTACAAGTCGACATCGCGATTCTCATGAAACAGTGGAAAACTTTCGATAGTATTTTGAGCGGAGCTCAAGAATAGACTGCTCACTGCTCAAGCACGGAACTCACAGTTATTCACAGGTCTGTTCGGCGTGTGTTAGGTAGACTTTGGTTTATCAGAGTAAATTCTAAGAACTGGTCATACAGGGAAGTTGTTGATGTCAATTCTCGATTAAAGGACATAGAAGGCAACAGATTTTTACGATGGATAATTTTCAGTGATAAATCAGCATATCATGATAATGGTAAAGTTAACTTGAATATCGTTCTTGTATTAACACCAGTAATCGCTAAGTGATAGAAAGTAATATAAAACGCTTCGTTATGTTTCATTTCCTATGAAAACCAATAGGTATATTCTTTTTCAGGTGGCCGGAATGAGTTATCTTGAAGCGCTGCTGAACTGCTTTTGTTCCACAACTTCAGGAGTACTGATTTCATATCCTCACAGCGTGGAACCCCACCACACTGGTACAGCGGCGAACGATAATCTCTCAATAAAATACTTTCGGAAAACTGGTAGAACGCACTGACCTCGAGACATTGTACAACATACTTCGCCTCCAAGATCTTCAGACAAGACATCAGCCGGCCGGAGTGGCCAAGCGGTTCTAGGCGCTGCAGCCTGGAACCACGCGACCACTACGGTCGCAGGTTCGAATCCCGCCTCGGGCATGGATGTGTGTGATGTCCTTAGGTTAGTTAGGTTTAATTAGTTCTAAGTTCTGGGGGACTGATGACCACAACAGTTAAGTCCCATAGTGCTCAGAGCCATTTGAACCATTTTCGAACAAGACTTCATGTGACTTTCTCTTGTGTGATTTATAAAGGAATGCTTTTGCTTTTCCCCTGTATCTCGTAACGTAAATGAATTCAAAAGCAGAATAACGACAGCTGTGACTTTTATTGATGAACAAATATTTCAGTAAAGTAAGTCAGTTAAAGGAAACTAAGCATCACTACCAACGTATAACAACTTCGAGTGGTAAAATATTTTCACTTCAATTAGTGTTCATATGGCGATCATCTTGTATTTTTTTATTTGTTTTATTTTCGTATTGACCAAATAGGACCACGTAACAATTCAATTTCTTTTCTTACCTTGTTGGATTCTATTTTTTGCAATACTCTATCACCTTCCTCCTATGTTGTCCTTTCCTTTCTTCTGTCCATGTTCTTCCTGATTTCTTATTTCTTCTGCACTGAAAACCTTCTACATTTAGTGATTTGTTTTTAACAAGACTTCCGTCTGTTGTTTCTGATTCTTTGATGTTGTTTCTTTCTAGCTCTTTCCTTATTTCCGTAATCCATGCTATTGTCGAGTTCTTCTTCCAGAAATGCAGAAATATTTGTTTCGTTGTCCTGTTCCCATTCATTCGGCAGAAGCGTGCAAAAACGGATTAATCTTCTTTTAGACATTATTTATATTGTCTCTATATTTTTGTAGATCTCCAGATTACTTGTCATTTGCCAGCCATCTGTAGTTTATATAATCTTGTATTTATTTTGTGATGATTTGTGCTAGTATAAATTACTAGTATTCTCTAGGGCAAAGTTAAACTTAATTTAAAACATTATAGGAAAGTGCCACATAACAATGACAGACGCCGGACCACCGATGCACCCAATTGACGCAGTATAATTAAGTCACCAGCAAAACACCGCCGAAATAACATTAAGTCTATACATCTAGAACGAGATTTTTACTCTGCAGCGAAGTGTGCGCTGATACGAAACTTCCTGACAGATTAAAAGTGTGTGCCGGACCGAGACTCGAACTCGGGACCTCTGCCTTTCGCGGGCAAGTGCTCTACCAACTGAGCTACCCAAGCACGACTCGCGACCCGTCCTCACAGCTTCAACTCTGCCAATATTTCGTCTCCTACCTTCCAAACTTCACAGAAGCTCTTCTGTGAACCTTGCAGAACTAGAGCACTTGCCCGTGAAACGCAAAGGTCCCGAGTTCGAGTCTCGGTCCGGCACACAGTTTTAATCTGTAAGGAAGTTTCGTATCAGCGCACACTCCGCTGCAGAGCGAAAATCTCATTCTGGAAATATCCCCTAGGCTGTGGCTAAGCCATGTCTCTGCAATATGCTTTCTTCCAGGAGTGCTAGTTCTGCAAGGTTCGCTGAAGAGCTTCTGTGAAGTTTGGAAGGTAGGAGACGAGGTACTGGCAGAATTGAAGCTGATAGGACGGGTCGTGAGTCGTGCTTGGGTAGCTCATTGGTAGAGCACTTGCCCGCCAAAGGCAAAGGTCCCGAGTTCGAGTCTCGGTCCGGCACACAGTTTTAATCTGTCAGGAAGTTAAGTCTATACATTATTACATTTATTTGGCAAGAAATATACCATATTTATTTTCATTTCTCTTTACGGAGACATACGATCTGGACTTAATGAAGACCCGGGGAATTTCAATAAATTAGCGTTCCCAGTAACGCAAATAATATTGAAGTGATTTAAATGTCTTGGGGCCTGAAGTTGACCGTTTTAGTGGCTTGAAATGTGTTGCAAGTAAATTAATGTTGCACATTAGTCTTAAACATCGTGACTGACTGCGCCACATATATACAATTTTAAGCCGTGGATAACTCAGCAAATATTGTTACATCGTAACTACAGTCAAGTGTGTGTGAAATCTTATGGGACTTAACTGCTAAGGTCATCAGTCCCTAAGCTTACACACTACTTAACCTAAATTATTCTAAGGACAAACACACACACCCATGCCCGAGGGAGGACTCGAACCTCCGCCGGGAGGAGCCGCACAGTCCATCGCTGCAGCGCCTTAGACCGCTCGGCTAATCCCACGCGGCCACAGTCAAGTCCAGTCAGCGAATATTGCAGAACATACAATCATTACAAACATAAGGAATTTTGAGAAACATCCAGAAATCATAAGAACTAATTAAAAAATGTTGCTGGTGTTATGGTTTGAACTGGCGACCCACAACGACTCTCATCCCTGAAGACAAAAGAGCGCCATTCCACTCTCTTGAAACACTTTCACGACAGCACACTTGACGAGAAGCACACGTGATCTTAATACTGCTGCTAGCACACAGCTCCCAGTGGTCCCTGATGACGCAGTAAGTGCGGCGTATACACGGGTTTCGTCCCTGAACGGAGTTCAGTCAGCTACAGCTGCACGCGCACATGTGTCAACTTTGAAGTGCGTCTGTACTACATACACGTCTAGAAATTAGTCTACAGGCGCGGAAATATTCCAAACACCACTCCTGGAAGTAATATCACACCACTGATACGGTTTGCTCAACATGAATCCCACAGGCCTGCAGGATCACAATGCGACTTCGCTGAAGTGGATGAATCTGTCCAACAGCAGCACATACTCGTCAGAGGGGCATGACTGGACCCTGAAATGAATGCTGCAAACGCTCTTGACCTCTAAACTCATCGCAGTTACTGGCTGCAGAATGAAAACAGAGGGAGCACTGAATAGCCTACTGAGCGCCATCTGATTGCCGATGACAAGTGAATCACGAACACTACAACCTCCCAATATGTTGTACCCTGGTGCCACAGAGCAGACTTTGAGGGTGCTGCATTTCTTTTTATTTTTTTTTATTTTGTGGTGTAGATGGAAATTTAATTGAATAGTTTACATATCAAACTCTTTTGTACTAACAATGACAAAATTTCACGGTGAACTCAGTGGCGGCAGCAACTACCCATACATTCCCCATAATCTCACAAATGGCATGTTTGCGTTCCTGTGTATACTGACACCTTTTGGAGTCAACGAGTATTATTGTATACAGGGACCGCCTGCTTAGCTGAGAGATAACGTGCTTACCTCCCATGCAGCGGGTCCAAGTTCGATTCCCGGCCGGATTTGAGATTTTGACTGGCTTTTGTGTTGTCCTCATCATCATTTCACCTTCATCACCGGCACGCAAGTCGTCAATTGTCGGGTCGACTGAAACAAGACTTGCACTCGGTGGCCGAACTTCCTCGGATGGGGCCTCACAGCCAACAACGCCAGAAGCTCATTTCATTTTATCCTATACATGCACCCTTGACAATTTTCATTGCTAATTACTTTTTATACTGTACACAAATTTTGCACGTGGGTTACCTCCGGCATCCCTCTCAGTTTGGCGCCCTTAGAGGTCATTTGTGTCGCTTTAGCATTAAACCGGCCGTAAGCAAGGCATTGGTCAAATGTGGCCACTTCAAGCACATCACGATCGAGAATAACAACAAGACCGAAGATCAGACAGAACCAATGCTTCATGGTCAGAAACAATCTGACAGCTTGTAAGTGTCTTGCACGATAGGTTGTGCTGCGAAATAATTGTTAAGAAAAAAATTAGATGCGTTATGCGGATTCCGAAATAATTAGCGGTGATGTTAGTCTATCAGGCTGTTGCTTGCGTAAATTCAAGTGCCCCGCCAGAGATATTATCGAGACGTCTTCTTCGTCTGGTTTCCGAAAACCGAACTAGAGAGCGATCCAAAAATTGGACATGGGATGCTAGTAGGGATCGAATCCGAGTCAAAGGCCGAACATCTTTAAGGAGTGTTTCTGGCCACCCTGTACTATGGTATGGTTAAGACCCACTGCTGCGCAGAGTAACCGAGAGAGGCAGCGCGCCGTTTGCAGCTCTGGCCTCGCAGCCTGGCAGAATGGCATTCACATCCCCATGCATACATCCAGATTTAGGTTCTCCATGATTTCGCTAAGTCACTTAAAACAAGTAGCAGGTGGCTTCTTTGAAAAAGGCGTGACTGATTTCGTTCAACATTCTTACAGTCAGACGTTTTCGTCAATGAGACAATGAAGAATCTTCCTTTCATCCTACTACTACAGAGAAACTAATTACCAAAGCACGTGTACACAGACGTCGAATTGTAGTGTCTAGTGGTCGAAGACTGAAAATTACATCAGACACTGAACAGCACACACGTATTCCACTACGACTGACATATCCATTTCCAAAGCGTCGGATTTCGAGGATGCAGTGTACTTCAGTATAATTCTTTTATGTCTGTGTGGCCGCTTTACCGTGTGATAAATTTACCGACAGTTTCGGCTACTACTGCAGGCGACCTTTGCCAGGACGTTTACTTGTTGCTTGTGGTTACTGCTATATACATCTTATTGTGTTTGTGTATGTGTGCCTTACGGCCTTGTTAATGCGAACTTTGTTTCTTAGTCTTCCAGTTTTATTACTCCCTCTGGGCTTTGTAGCTATAGATTATTCGTCTCTGTATATAATTGAGCCACAGACGTTTGTGTGTGTGTGTGTGTGTGTGTGGTGGGGGGCTCTTTCAATCTTACGGGTGCTCAACGCCAAGGTTATCAGCGCCCTTAGACATGTTGAAAGAAAGAATGTGTATCAAATATCGAATTGTTGACTAAGGATTCAGATCATATTAACCTTACATTCTCGAACATTTCACTAGATTCACAAATATTAGAAAGGTATCCTCATTTTTCTTCAATCTGCCTTCCATTACTAAGTGCAACGTCAGGATTGCTTTGCTGATATGTTTTCCCTTACTGAAACCAAACTTATTTTTGTCCAACATGTCCCAAAGCTTTTTTTATATCCCATTATACACTAGTTGGTCATCACTTTACAAGCATGGCTTGTAAGACTAATCATCCGATGGCTTTCATTTTTAACCCCGCGTGCCTTCATTGGCACTGTGATGATAATCCCTTGAAAGTTGCATAGTAAATACCCTAACACCAGCTTAACTTTGCTATTGTGTTTCAAACAGAAACACACATATTGTGAATGCGTCTGTTAGACAATGAACTTAAAAAAAAGATAAACTGTTAGATGATTCTTCAAAATGTATTTTCTATTTATTTTTTTAGGTAGAAAAACAGAACTTTGAATTTTTCAACTTTTATTGAACATATTTAATACAAAAAATGTTTTATAAAATTTTAGTATGAGAAACAGATGTTCATACATGGTACTTCAAAATAGCGTTTGTGTCAAGGTTTTTGCATATAATCGCATGTTATAGCTTATATTTTAACTTTTACTATACACAATAATTACCTTAAAATTTAAATTTTATTGCGATATTTGATTTTGAGGAACTATATTGAACTCAATATCTATGGGTATGGTAATAGTGGACGCAGCTACTGCAGTATATGTTGGCATACTCTTTGCAGAGGAATGATTGACAACTGTCACACTTTTCGTTAGTCTTTCGATCTTTCTTCGGTCCATACTCTTTGCACCGGCCCCTCTTCCGTTCTTTTGCTTCTGAACTCATTGGAACAACATCCTCCAAACTTACTTTGATTTTGTTAGGAATATTTTTAGTCATTTTTTCCTCTCGCATTGGTTTTGCTAGCTGATATCAAAGTTCTTTTAGAAATAGCGTCTTTTGTACAATTTGTTTTGATTTTAGCCAGGATTAGTGTGTACATACAACACACAAGCATTTATTGCAGCAATGTCTAGCATGTTTGAAACAAACAAACAGGCCAACTCTTAGTGCATCTTTTACGTGTATTACAAACAATTTGTTGGAAGAGTTCAAATGAATATCCGCCTTGGTCTAGAAGACCCATTCAAAAAAGGGTGTCAGTGCTCTTTATCTAAAAAAGTATTTCACATTTTGAGACAAAAATTAAGGATAACATAAATTATTACGTACTTGAGGATTACATAGGGTCCCGTCACAAAATAAATATTATTCGCGGATTTATGTTAATTTTAGTAAACGAAATGGGTCAGTTAGACCCATTCACAATAGGAAGGTTAAATAACCTCAATTGCCTAAAATTTCAAAGATTTCAATAACTGTAAAGATGTATCTTCGACTCCTGGTGCCATTTTTTGTATCAAATTATTTACAGCGATTTTGAATTCTGATCTCATTAATGGATCACCTACTTCTTCCACATCAACTTCTCCTTGCTTTCACTCCTGACGATTCATTTCCATCGTACAGGCCTTCTGTGATCTCCTGGCATCTCTACTACTCCCTTTCACCTCATTCCTTTCATATACGGGGTGATTCAAAAGATTTCCCAATTTCCCACAAATTGAAGAAAATGAGAGACGAGTCGTATTACAACTTATGTACAGGAACCTATGATCTTGTAACTAGTGGTGACACAGTGACTGGAGCACAGCTTGTGCCGCCATATTTGAGTAGAGTGAGATACAAGGCATTGCATACCGTCAGAGGGTCTACCACTTAACACGCGTCGTCTGTTGTTGGCGCAAGTAGACGGCCTACTTGCACACTTCACAGCCACCAATCGCAGGCGTTTGGGGAGGGGCTAGTGTAAGTGACACCAGGCACCTGTTCCCGACGAATAAATACTTCTCACCATGATACCTGCAGTGTCTGATGAGGTAGGTGCTATGCCCGGTGTAGTTGGTAGATTGCGTCAGAATTTTCTACAAAGATATTATGCATGTACTGAAAGTAGTGGCTGCTATTTTAAACAGCATCTGTAATGTACAGCACTGTTGAGTAGCTAAGATGATTCTCATTTGTTTTTCCGTCCCAGCTGCACATTTTTAATTGGATTACGTGTTTCGATTACTCTGGATTATTTTCAGATCCAAAACAAAGTAAAACTAAAACTTACCATGTAATATATTACAATAAGTGTAAAAGACAAGAATTTTACATAAAGTAAAATTTTCATAAGTAATTGCTTCAGCAACCTGTATTGTCCGCTCAGAACCGCGTATCAGAGTACTGTGTTTTGCAACTACGATCAATGTTTTAAATAGGTGTATGTGGCAGAAGTTAGAGGGAAGGGGGAAACAGAGTGAGTGTGATTCGGTGTGGGGAAAGGAAGCAGGCAGAGGGTGGTGAGATGTTGGTATTCATGTCCGGTCTCCAGCTGGAACATATTGCCATCTGGACACAATATTTTGGCTGTCCACCTGGTCCCCATCTTCAGGTGAATAAGCCGTCGCACTAACTCTCCGGAATTGAAGTCAAACAAGCCGCGGCGGCTCCTTTACACACCGCAGTTGGATAACAGCCCTCTACAGCAAGGCACAACAGTGCACCGATGGCGAAAGCTTGCGGAAACTATAAATCGATAACAACCACTCTTGACAGAGTTTGATGACCGAAACAAAGACCGTTGTTTCTTAATGTCAAACAAAACAAGGTTCCAACTCTTACTTAAAGGATACCCCTTACCTCTCTATATAACATTGTCAGATAGCCGGATTTCAATTGCTTGTTTCACTACACAGTCCCAATACCGCGGCGCGGGGGCAACCATTTGTGTGTCATTGTAGAACATTTTATGTCCTTCAGGAAACCAATGTTCCCCGACTGCAGATTTTTCTGGCTGAAATAAACGCGTGTGGCGATGATGCTCCACCCGTTGATCCTGGACCGAACGAATCGTTTGTCCGATATAGGCTTTCCCGCAATGGCAGGAAATCTTATAGACACCGGATGTTGTCCAACCCAAATATCCTTCAGTGAACGCAGCAGTTGCTGACAGAACTACTCAGGTAAATTATACGTTCATGTACAATTCTTGTCTTTTACACTTATTGTGAGTTATCAATTAGTATGTCTTTAGTTTTACTTTCTTTTAGATGTGAAGACAATCAAGAATGTAAAATAATTAAAAATGTGGAACTGAGACAGAACAACACATTAGAATAATCGTAATCACCCAACAGCCGCTACATGAAGCCACAACATTCAATACATGCATGACATCTTCGTAGAAAATTCTGGCATAGTCTACCAATTACAGTGGGCATCGCATGTACCTCATCAAGTAAGCGCTGCAACTATAATGGTGAGAAGTGTTTCTCCATCGCGGCAGGTTCGTCCCCCCCCGCCCCCGTCCCCCTCTGCAAAAAAAAAAAAAAAAAAAAAAAAAAAAATATCGTGAACTGTCAGATCAGGGAAATGAGGTGGCCATGCGACTGGACCGCTCCTTCCGATCAGGGCTTGATATTTGCGGTTTAGAAGTGTGCAAGTAGACCATTTAGTTGCACCCGCGTCTGATGACGCATTTTAAGTGGTAGACCCTATATTGAAACATGTTGGCACGAGGTATGGTTCTGTCACTGTCTCACTCCTAGTTACAGGACCATATGTTCCGTTCATAAGTTGTACTTCCACTTCCGTCTCAGATCCTTCAATTTCTGTGCAGTCGTTTGAATCACCGGGTTAGATGGGAAGGAGTAATAGAGACGCCATGAGATCATACAAAATGGAAATGCCGTGTGGCTAGGACCTCCCGTCGGGTAGACCGTTCGCCTGGTGCAAGTCTTTCGAGTTGATGCCGCTTCGGCGATTTGCGTGTCGATGGGGATGAAAGGATGATGATAAGGGCAACACAACACCCAGTGCTTGAGTGGAGAAAATATCCGACCCAGCCGGGAATCGAACCCGGGCCGTTAAGAATGACATTCTGTCGCACTGACCACTCAGCTACCAGGGGCGGACGAGATCGTACAAGGCCTGTACGATGGAAATCAATTGTGTCAGGAGTGAAAATAAGGAGAAATTGATGCTCGAGACATAGGTGATCCATTAATGAGATCAGAATTCAATAACGCTGTATATAATATGTGATGAAAAATGGCAGCAGAAGTCGAAGATATATATTTACAATTATTGAAATCGTCGAAATTTTAGGCACATGAAGGTTGTTTAAGTTGGTGTCAGGACATTTACTATCAAATTTCCGAAACACCATCACCATCACACTGGCAATGAAGGCACGCGGGCATATATATGAAAGCTATCGGTCGGTTAGTCTTACAAGCCATACTTGTAAACTGATGATCAAATTTGTTTATAGAGGAATATAATAAAAATTTCAAGATGTGCTGGATGTAGATCAGTTTGGTCTCGGGAAGGGAAAATAGATCAGTGCAAATGTTCGTGAATTCCTAAGGGACCAAACTGCTGAGGTCATCGGTCCCTAGACTTACACACTACTTACACCAACTTGTACTAAGAACTGCACACACGCACACGCACACACACGCCTGAGTAGGGTATTCGAAACTCTTGCGGGAGAGGCCGTGCAATCAGTGACATGATGCCTCTAACCCCGCAATAGATCAGGAAGCTCTTAATAATGGAAGGCGGAATAAAGAAAAAACGGAATATCTTTCTAATATATCTGAACCTAGAGAATATAAGAGGCAATATGATAAGAACCCTTATAAGACTGTGACTCAAGTGTAGATAGGGACGAATGACTTCTGTCTACAAGACCCAAATAGGAGTAATAATAGTGGAAGGTTAAGAAATACAAGTTTGTGTTAACAGCGCTGTGAGGCAGACATACACAGACACAACAATTTGTTTGTCACCACTTCTCTGGAAGGGGGAAGGAATGTACATGATGACAGCCAGTCAAGGAATATTTTAGGGAATTTATTTAAAAAATTTATTTCAAATGTCCAGTCAAATCTTTACAGGTCTACTCCCAGAGCGACTTACGCTGTGCCTCTGTGACACAAGTTGCCTAGCCGGCCGGTGTGGCCGTGCGGTTAAAGGCGCTTCAGTCTGGAACCGCGTGACCGCTACGGTCGCAGGTTCGAATCCTGCCTCGGGCATGGATGTGTGTGATGTCCTTAGGTTAGTTAGGTTTAATTAGTTCTAAGTTCTAGGCGACTGATGACCTCAGAAGTTAAGTCGCATAGTACTCAGAGCCATCAACACAAGTTGCCTGTCTTTCAAAACCGTGGCAGTTCTGTCCAGTTAAAGGTGCTGACAAGATACGCCTGGAGCCCTCTACTGAAACTGCTAGCGAATTCACGCCCTTGGCTTTAGCTAATAGCGTGCGCGGGATACGGATCACGTGTGTGGACGCTGGAATGTTCTGTGGAACCGAGCACAGTTGCTTCTCTCTCTCGTAATCCAGACCTCGAGCAGAACAGAGTCTTTTTGGAAGCCAGAGCCTATGGCTCTGCTTTTCACGCCCGGCCACCAATCTAAGTTAACATGAACCACATCCCCTTCCGTTGACCATTTCAATTAATTGTTGGCCGTCCTAGATTGGCCTAAACCTGGTAAGTTTCGACCCTAGATGCGCCCCTTGTACACCGTACATTGAAATGCGTCCTCTTTATTGTACTTAATTCCCTGTTTTGTCATTTAATGGTAGCCCTGGATGCCCACTCTCTAATCCTGACCGCTCGACTTCCTGCACCCTGTCGTTACGAGGCATATGTAACAACGCCCCCCCCCCCACCCCTCTTTCCCAAACCCTGTATACATTTACAGTTGGTGACCAAAAGTGGGATCATACCCATTTACAATAAGTAAACAACAGTAACAACGAACAACAAGTAGACGTCCTGGCAAAGTAGCCGGACTGTCGGTAAATGTATCAGGTCTTGAGGTGGCCACACACGCAGAAGAATTATACTGAAGTGAATTCGAGCCGCAAATCTGTCGCTCTTCGATTGACCTCTGGAATCATTTACACCCATCGTAATTAAATACGTGTCTGCTGTAAAACGTGAGATGTACATTTCAGTTTTCGACCACCAGATACTAAAATTCGACGTCTTAGTACACCTACCTTCCCCATGAACCATGGACCTTGCCGTTGGTGGGGAGGCTTGCGTGCCTCAGCGATACAGATAGCCGTACCGTAGGTGCAACCACAACGGAGGGGTATCTGTTGAGAGGCCAGACAAACGTGTGGTTCCTGAAGAGGGGCAGCAGCCTTTTCAGAAGTTGCAGGGGCAACAGTCTGGATGATTGACTGACCTGGCCTTACAACATTAACCAAAACGGCCTTGCTGTGCTGGTACTGCGAACGGCTGAAAGCAAGGGGAAACTACGGCCGTAATTTTTCCCGAGGGCATGCAGCTTTACTGTATGGATATATGATGATGGCGTCCTCTTGGGTACAGTTCCGGAAGTAAAATAGTCCCCCATTCGGATCTCCGGGCGGGGACTACTCAAAAGGACATCGTTATCAGTAAAAAGAAAACTGGCGTTCTACGGATCGGTGCGTGGAATTTCAGATCCCTTAACGGGGCAGGTAGATTAGAAAATTAAAAAAGGGAAATGGATAGGTTAAAGTTAGATATAGTGGGAATTAGTGAAGTTCGGTGGCAGGAGGAACAAAACTTTTGGTCAGGTGAATACAGAGTTATAAATACAAAATCAAATAGGGGTAATGCAGGACTAGGTTTAATAATGAATAAAAAAAGCAGGACTGCGGGTAAGCTACTACAAACAGCATATTGAACGCATTATTGTGGCCAAGATAGACACGAAGCCCACGCCTACTACAGTAGTACAAGTTTATATGCCAACTAGCTCTGCAGATGATGAAGAAATTGAAGAAATGTATAATGAGATAAAAGAAATTATTCAGGTAGTGAAGGGAGACGAAAATTTAATAGTCATGGGTGACTGGAATTCGACAGTAGGAAAAGGGAGAGAAGGAAACATAGTAGGTGAATATGGATTGGGGCTAAGAAATGAAAGAGAAAGCCGCCTGGTAGAGTTTTGCACAGAGCATAACCTAATCATAGCTAACACTTGGTTCAAGAATCATGAAAGAAGGTTGTATACATGGAAGAATCCTGGAGATACTAGAAGGTATCAGATAGATTATATAATGGTAAGACAGAGATTTAGGAGCCAGGTTATAAATTGTAAGACATTTCCAGGGGCAGATATGGACTCTGACCACAATCTATTGGTTATGAACTGTAGATTAAAACTGAAGAAACTGCAAAAAGGTGGGAATTTAAGGAGATGGGACCTGGATAAACTGACTAAACCAGAGGTTGTACAGAGTTTCAGGGAGAGCATAAGGGAACAATTACAGGAGTGGTGGAAAGAAGTACAGTAGAAAAAGAATGGATAGCTCTGAGGAATGAAGTAGTGAAGGCAGCAGAGGATCAAGTAGGTAAAAAGACGAGGACTAGTAGAAATCCTTGGGTAGCAGAAGAAATATTGAACTTAATTGACGAAAGGAGAAAATACAAAAATGCAGTAAATGAAGCAGGCAAAAAGGAATAGAGACGTTAAAAAATGAGATTGACAGGAAGTGCAAAATGGCTAAGCAGGGATGCCTAGAGGATAAATGTAAGGATGTAGAGGCTTATCTCACTAGGGGTAAGATAGATACTGCTTACAGGAAAATTAAAGAGACCTTTGGAGACAAGAGAGCCACTTGTATCAATATCAAGAGCTCAGATGGAAACCCAGTTCTAAGCAAAGAAGGGAAAGCAGAAAGGTGGAAGGAGTATGTAGAGGGTCTATACAAGGGCGATGTACTTGAGGACAATATTATGGAAATGGAAGAGGATGTAGATGAAGATGAAATGGGAGATAAGATATTACGTGAAGAGTTTGACAGAGCACTGAAAGACCTGAGTCGAAACAAGGCCCCAGAAGTAGACAACATTCCATTAGAACTACTGATGGCCTTGGGAGAGCCAGTCCTGACAAAACTCTACCATCTGGTGAGCAAGATGTATGAGACAGGCGAAATACTCTCAGACTTAAAGAAGAATATAATAATTCCAATCCCAAAAAAAGCAGGTGTTGACAGATGTGAAAATTACCGAACTATCAGTTTAATAAGTCACAGCTGCAAAATACTAACGCGAATTCTGTACAGACGAATGGAAAAACTGGTAGAAGCCGACCTCGGGGAAGATCAGTTTGGATTCCGTAGAAATATTGGAACACGTGAGGCAATACTGACCTTACGACTCATCTTAGAAGAAAGATTAAGGAAAGGCAAACCTACGTTTCTAGCATTTGTAGACTTAGAGAAAGCTTTTGACAATGTTGACTGGAATACTCTCTTTCAAATTCTAAAGGTGGCAGGGGTAAAATACAGGGAGCGAAAGGCTATTCACAATTTGTACAGAAACCAGATGGCAGTTATAAGAGTTGAGGGGCATGAAAGAGAAGCAGTGGTTGGGAAGGGAGTGAGACAGGGTTGTAGCCTCTCCCCGATGTTATTCAATCTCTATATTGAGCAAGCAGTAAAGGAAACAAAAGAAAAATTCGAAGTAGGTATTAAAATCCATGGAGAAGAAACAAAAACTTTGAGGTTCGCCGATGACAACGTAATTCTATCAGAGACAGCAAAGGACTTGGAAGAGCAGTTGAACGGAATGGACAGTGTCTTGAAAGGAGGATATAAGATGAACATCAACAAAAGCAAAACGACGATAATGGAATGTAGTCGAATTAAGTCGGGTGATGCTGAGGGAATTAGATTAGGAAATGAGACACTTAAAGTAGTAAAGGAGTTTTGCTATTTGGTGATCAAAATAACTGATGATGGTCGAAGTAGAGAGGATATAAAATGTAGACTGTCAATGGCAAGGAAAGCGTTTCTGAAGAAGAGGAATTTGATAACATCGAGTATAGATTAAAGTGTCAGGAAGTCGTTTCTGAAAGTATTTGTATGGAGCGTAGCCATGTATGGAAGTGAAACGTGGACGATAAATAGTTTGGACAAGAAGAGAATAGTAGCTTTCGAAATGTGGTGCTACAGAAGAATACTGAAGATTAGATGGGTAGACCACGTAACTAATGATGAAGTATTGAATAGAATTGGGAAGAAGAGGAGTATGTGGCACAACTTGACAAAAAGAAGGGACCGTTTAGTAGGACATGTTTTGAGGCATCAAGGGATCCCAAATTTAGCATTGGAGGGCAGCGTGGAGGGTAAAAATCGTAGAGGGAGACCAAGAGATGACTATACTAAGCAGATTCAGTAGGATGTGGGTTGCAGTAAGTATAGGAAGATGAAGAAGCTTGCACAGGATAGGGTACCATGGAGAGCTGCATCAAACCAGTCTCAGGTCTGAAGACCACAACAACAACAACAGTACACCTACGTTGATCACTACAACAGTCTGCGCATTGTTCTGGACACAAGTCGTGACCACGATTTGTAGCTGTTGGCATCATGGAGCTAGGGAAGGGACCTGCGTGTCAAGGGCGAATGCACTCTGGGACAGGCAGCTCACATGCTATATGCCTGTACTTCCATCACTCGTATCCAGACGAACCTACTCTTATCACTAAAGACAACAGAGCGTCATTCCACACACCAATCAGCTCTTTTAGGACACCAGAGTTGCCACCCTCGAAAGATTCTTGGTGTCAGTGGTAGCCTTGTCAAAGGCACAAGTAATCTTAATCTTGATGCTACAAATCGGTTCTCAATGGTCTCTAGTGCCACGTTAGGCGCAGCATGTTCTTAGATTTCGTCCCTGGACGATGTTGGGTCAGCTACCACTGTTCGCAGAATGCATCGATCTTGAGTTGCGTCTGTACTACATAGACGTCCAGGAAGTGATCCACGGGTATGCACCAAATCCCACTGTTGAAAGCAACGACACACTACTTACACAGTTTGTCCAACATGTGCAGCAATCCCACAGGCCTGCAGCCATATGATGCAACCACGTTCAAACGACTGTACCTCTTCAAAAGCAGGATGTACTCGTAGGTGCGGTGTGATTGTACCTGTACTCAGCACAGTTACTGCCTGCAGATTCAAAACGGGGGGAAGACTGACAGGCCTCCTGAGCGCCTTCTTGTCGTTGATGACAAATGATTCCTCACACTGCAGCCCCTCAGTATGCGTATATTGTATCCTGGTGACACAAAACAGTCCTTGTGGGTGTTGCATGTTTTTTCGATGGTCTAGATGGAAACTCATTCGATGTTTATATTTCAAATACCGGGTGATCAAAAAGTCAGTATAAATTTGAAAACTTAATAAACCACGGAATAATGTAGATAGAGGGGTAAAAATTGACGCACATGCTTGGAATGACATGCGGTTTTATTAGAACCAAAAAAAGACAAAGTTCACAAAATGTCCAACAGATGGCGCTGGACAGCAAAACGTCAGTGACTGCGCATGACAATCGTGTATAAATGTAGCTGTAATGCTACAGAATCGCATCATCCCCAGCCTGGCTGGTAAACACCTGCTGGAACGTACGATGTTAATGCAGGATGGCGCCCCACCCGATATTGATAGACGCGTCGTTTGGTGATGATCGTGTGCTTAGCCGCCACTTTCGTCATGCTTGGCCTCCCAGGTCCCCAGACCTCTGTCCGTGCGATTATTGGCTTTGGGGCTACCTGAAGTCGCAAGTGTATAGTGATCGACCGACATCTCTAGGGGTGCTGAAAGACAACATCCGACGCCAATGCCTCACCATAACTCCGGACATGCTTTACAGTGCTGTTCACAACATTATTCCTCGACTACAGCTATTGTTGAGGAAGGATGGTGGACATATTGAGCATTTCTTGTGAAGAACATCATCTTTGCTTTGTCTTACTTTGTTATGCTAATTATTGCTATTCTGATCAGATGAAGCGCCATCTGTCGGTTATTTTTTTTGAACTTTTGTAAACCCCATGTCATTCCAAGCATGTGTGTCCATTTATACCTCTCTATCTACATTATTCCGAGATTTATTCAGTTTTCAAATTTATACAGAGTTTTTGATCACCCGGTACATTCGTACTAACTAGGACAATATTTCATGCTGAAACAGCGGGGGCGGCAAGTAAATACACACTCGCAATCACCTCATTAACGGCTCATCTGTAGTCCCATGTATAGTGGAAGGTTTTAGCCTCTAAGAGTATTATCATATACTTGCACCCATATCAGTTTACGCTAATAATTATTTTTCGTCCTGTGCACAAATCTTGCATTTGGTGTGCCACTGGCGTCCCTCTCCCCTTGGCACCCTAAGCGGCCGTATGTGCCGCGTCAGCTTTCAACTGGACCTAGCCGAGACATAACGACAAATACGACCACCTCAAGCGCATCGCAATCGATAATGAAGAACAAGATCGATGAACAAGGACAATCACTGCTTCACATACAGGGTGGGCAGCAACAGTCTGAAAAGCTCGAAAGGGTGTTGTAGGATTGATTGTGCTGAGAAATAAATGTTAAGAAAAAAATTAGACATGTTGCGCTGTTTCCAAGTTAATTAGCATTGAAGTCAGCCAATCAGCCGGCTGCACGAGGAAATTGAAGCTTCCCGCCAGAGACGGTGCCGCCAAACGTGTTCTTCGTTTGGTTTCCTAAAACTGAAAGAGACAGCGATGCCAATATTGGACATGGGACGGTAGCAAGGATCGAACTCGAGCTGAAGGTTGATCGGTCTCGTGCATTATCATCTACCATATGAGAACAGCTTATGGAAATTTTATCTGGCGGGCCGCTTGTATTTTCGAGCACAACATCCCCATCCAGATATCCAGATTGACATTCTCGCTTAAACATCGGGTGGCTGCTTTGAAACAGGAATGAATGATTTCCTTCCACATTCTTGGGCAACCGCAGCTTCTCTTCGGTGACACAAACTCTAATCTTACTTACCTCCTCCTGCATTGTCGTGCTTCTCCAGCACGACAATGCGCCTCCACATACGACTGCTACTACGTAACGTGCTCGTCGTAGTGTAAAAGTACTACCCTGGCAAACAAGATCACCAGATCCGTCACCAGTTGAGCTTGTATGGGACATGGTGAAGCGAGAACCATTGCCGGATTGCAAGGACAGGCGCAAGATGCTTCGAGCAATCTATCACATAGTGCAGTTCGGGACTTTTATTATCATTTGCATCCGAGAATACAGCCTGTGTTACCACCTGAGTGGGCTACGTTATGTATTGACGCGATTACTGGGGCACACTATAGTGTGCTTTATTTGGTCTGAATTTGTTATCTCACAATCCGACAATGATTAGCAACCTAATTTTTCAATAAAATGATTTTGTTCTTGAGGATGCTGCATTTTTTTCTAGCGCTGTATTGCGCTCAAAGTGCTTACCTTAAGAAGAGACGTAACACTGTTTCAGTACGTTGCTTCCTGCAAATAACTGTACACTCATTCGTTTTAGAGGTGTTCCGCGTGTCGGCCTCAACGGCTTTATATTTTCATGCGATAATACACTAGCCTCTGCAGTGAGCTACGTATTCTTTCAAACATCCCTGGTTCTTTCCGTAAATGCTGACTAGATTAAGACTCGCTGTTCCAGTTTTTCAAACGTATCAACTGCTGTAAACACTTTTGAGACAGCCACAGGCAGCAGGGAGGAGGAGGAGAAATTAGTGTTTAACGTCGGGTCGATAACGAGGTCATTAGAGACGGAAGACAAGCTCAGATTAAGGAAGGATGGAGAAGGCAATCACCCGTGCTCTTTCAGAAGAACCATCTCGGGATTTTCCTTCAGCGATTTAAGGAAGTCACGAAAAACAAAAAAAAGGACTGCCAGACGCTGGTTTGAACCTTCGTCCTGCCGAATGCGAGTTCAGTGTGGCAAATACTGGGTTACCTCGCATGGTACTACACGCAGGAGGACCCAAAGAAATGAGGTCAGAAGAAGTTGGAGGCCGAGGTACAGATTGCTTTCGACTTACCCATTCTGGATCTTATTTGCGCATTAGATGTTATCTTATGTCGGAAGAAAAATCGTTCTGTGTCCCCATCTATCACATTCCCCGACGTGTTGCAAGTTAACAAAGGCCATGGCTGAAATTTGAGCCCAATCAGACGGGTGGTACTCAACAGGAAATTTTACAGTTTAAACACATTTGAACTAACTAGGACAATATTTCATTCTTAAGTCAGTGTTGGTTCGTAACCTCACATTCGCAGTTGACTCGCAAATGGCTCGTCGTCAGCCACATGTTTAGTGGAATGTTTTCAAAATGTTTTCAGTGTCAATTATGAGCCAACCTGTATATGTAAAAACAAATTTTTTCATTAAAACGTTATAATGATACAAAGAATATCTTGTAATCGAGATGAATTTTCTTTTAATGGTCTTATCAGGAGCCCGAGGAAAGACACCTTAAGTCTAAGGAAGGTGGGAGGAGAAGAGGGGCCGCCAAAGAATACGAGAAACGTTCTGTAAGCAATGCAACAGTTTTCTTCCGTAAGCATGTTGGTTTTATCCAGGATTACAGTACATCAAATTATTCCCCACTCTTTTGATTGCAAAACCCTATTTTTCAACATAATCTCCGTTCAATGCTGCAGCCTTACCCTGTCTTACTGGGAGGGACTATGTACCCACATGGTACCACTCCACTGGTCGACTTCGGAACCAACTTCTTGCTGCATCAATAACCTGCCCATCATCTATCTACTGCTTCCGCCAAACGGATGGAAGTTGGAAGGTTCGGCATCCAGGCTGTAGGGTGGATGAGCAATAACAGTTCAATGAAATTTTGTCAGTTTTTCTCGCGCGTGCAGACTTGTATGAGGCCTTGCGTTGCTATTGAGAAGGAGAATTTCGTTTGCATTTTAGTAGCGGCCAAGGCACTGAAGTCGTTTCTTCAGTTTCCTGAGAGTGGCACAGTGCACTTCAGTGCTGACCGTTGCACCATCAGGGAGGGTATGAAACAGAATAACCCCTTCAGGTTGCCAGTATACCGTCGCCATCACTTTGAAAGCTGAGGGTGCTGCTTTAAACTTTTTATTCGGAGGAGAGGTTGTGTGGCGCTATTCCATGGATTGCCGTTTTGATTCCGGTTCGGAGTGATGTTTCATCGTGTGGAATGATGATTGGTAAAAAAATATCACGATCAGCCTAACGCGCAAGCACTTCCGCACAGATGGTCCTTCGTTGCTCTTTATGGTCTTCCAGCGGGCACACACCTTCGTGTACCCCAACTGGTGAGCGAGTGAGTCACCACTACCAGCGGAGACGTTCAGGTGTGCAGCGAAGTGTCTGATACCGAACCGTCCATAATCTAGAATGAGTGTGTCCCCGCGTTCCAACATTGCAGGATTCACAGCCGGTTGGTACACGGGGGATCGGACAGTTTTAAGCTACCTTATTGCCATGAATATCAAGAGCTCAGATGGAAACGCAGTACTAAGCAAAGAAGGGAAAGCAGAAAGGTGGAAGGAGTATACAGTGTGTTACAAAAAGGTACGGCCAAACTTTCAGGAAACATTCCTCACACGCAAATAAAGAAAATATGTTATGTGCACAAGTGTCCGGAAACGCTTAGTTTCCATGTTAGAGCTCATTTTAGTTTCGTCACTATGTACTGCACTTCCTCTATTCACCGCCATGATTTCATACGGGATACACTACCTGTGCTGCTACAACATGTGCCTTTACAAGTACGACACAACATGTGGTTCATACACGATGGAGCTCCTGCACATTTCAGTCGAAGTGTTCGTACGCTTCTCAACAACAGATTCGGTGACCGATGGATTGGTAGAGGCGGACCAATTCCATGGCCTCCACGCTCTCCTGACCTCAACCCTGTTGACTTTCATTTATGGGGGCATTTGAAAAAAGCTCTTTTCTACGCAACCCCGGTACCAAATGTGTAGACTATTCGTCCTCATATTGTGGACGGCTGTGATACAATACGCCATTCTCAAAAAAATGGTTCAAATGGCTCTGAGCACTATGGGACTTAACTACTGAGGTCATCAGTCCCCTAGAACTTAGAACAACTTAAACCTAACCAACCTATGGACATCACACACATCCATGCCCGAGGCAGGATTCGAACCTGCGACCGTAGCGGTCACGCGGTTCCAAACTGACGCGCTTAGAACCGCACGGCCACACCGGCCGGCCCCACGCCATTCTCCAGGGCTGCATCAGCGCATCAGGGATTCCATGCGACGGAGGGTGGATGCATGTATCCTCGCTAACGGAGGACATTTTGAACGTTTCCTGTAACAAAGTGTTTGAAGTCTCGCTGGTACGTTCTGTTGCTGTGTGTTTCCATTCCATGATTAATATGATTTGAAGAGAAGTAATAAAATGAGCTCTAACATGGAAAGTAAGCGTTTCCGGACACTTGTCCACATAACATATTTTCTTTCTTTGTGTGTGAGGAATGTTTGCTGAAAGTTCGGCCGTACCTTTTTGTAACACCCTGTATAGAGGGTCTATACAAGGGCGATGTACTTGAGGACAATATTATGGAAATGGATGTAGATGAAGATGAGATGGGAGATAAGATATTACGTGAAGAGTTTGACAGAGCACTGAAAGACCTGAGTCGAAACAAGGCCCCAGGAGTAGACAACATTCCATTAGAACTACTGACGGCCTTGGGAGAGCCAGTCATGACAAAACTCTACCATCTGGTGAGAAAGATGTATGAGACAGGCGAAATATCCTCAGACTTAAAGAAGAATATAATAATTCCAACCCCAAGGAGAGCAGGTGTTGACAGATGTGAAAATTACCGAACTATCAGTTTAATAAGTCACAGCTGCAAAATACTAACGCGAATTCTTTACAGACGAATGGAAAAACTAGTAGAAGCCGACCTCGGGGAAGATCAGTTTGGATTCCGTAGAAATGTTGGAACACATGAGGCAATACCGACCTTACGCCTTATCTTAGAAGAAAGATTAAGGAAAGGCAAACCTACGTTTCTAGCATTTTAGACTTAGAGAAAACTTTTGACAACGTTGATTGGAATACTCTCTTTGAAATTCTGAAGGTGGTAGGGGTAAAATACTGGGAGCGAAAGGCTATCTATAATCTGTACAGAAACCAGATGGCAGTTATAAGAGTCGAGGGACATGAAAGGGAAGCAGTGGTTGGGAAGGGAGTGAGACAGGGTTGTAGCCTCTCCCCTATGTTATCCAATCTGTATATTGTGCAAGCAGTGAAGGAAACAAAAGAAAAATTCGGAGTAGGTATTAAAATCCATGGAGAAGAAATAAAAACTTTGAGGTTTGCCGATGACATTGTAATTCTGACAGAGTTATCAAAGGACTTGGAAGAACAGTTGAACGGAATGGACAGTGTCTTGAAAGGAGGATGTAAGATGAACATCAACAAAAGCAAGGCGAGGATCATGGAATGTAGTCGAATTAAGTCGGATGATGCTGAAGGAATTAGATTAGGAAATGAGAAACTTAAAGTAGTAAAGGAGTTTTGCTATTTGGGGAGCAAAATAACTGACGATGGTCGAAGTAGAGAGGATATAAAATGTAGACTGGAAATGGCAAGGAAAGCGTTTCTGAAGAAGAGGAATTTGTTAACATCGAGTATAGATTAAAGTGTCAGGATGTCGTTTCCGAAAGTATTTGTATGGAGTGTAACCATGTATGGAAGTGAAACATGGACGATAAACAGTTTAGACAAGAAGAGAATAGAAGCATCTGAAATGTGATGCTGCAGAAGAATGCTGAAGATCAGATGGGTGGATCACATAACTAATGAGAAGGTATTGAATAGAATAGGGGAGAAGAGGAGTCTGTGGCACAATTTGACAAGAAGAAGTGACCGGTTGGTAGGGCATGTTCTGAGGCATCAAGGGATCACAAATTTAGCGTTGGAGGGCAGTGTGGATGGTAAAAATGGTAGAGGGAGACCAAGAGATGAATACACTAAGCGGATTCAGAAGGATATAGGTTGCAGTAAGTACTGGGAGATGAAGAAGCTTGCACAGGATAGAGTAGCATGGAGAGCTGCATCAAACCAGTCTCAGGACTGAGGACCACAATAACATATTGCCATGATGACAAGACACTTCTCCGAACGTCTCAATACGGTTTTGTTCACTGCCAGGTCTCCGTACACATATTCCAAGCGCCTATGAATATCGGGAATTCTCTTGTTTTCTGTCAAAAGATACTCAGTGACAGCTATTTGGAACGTTGCTCTGTTACAGACGCCATTTTGAAGACTATATAGCGCCACCACTTATCTGAACTCCATGAAACTGTAGGGGCTGAAGCAAGAATGTTCCATGACTACCCCCGACAGATACCACATCTTTTAAATAGAAATTGACCGAGTAAAAAAATGTTGCATTATTTATTGAATGCTCCTCATGTGTCACTTGTGGAGGAAAATGTTCTAGAACCATCCCTGCCTACGAGCACTTAGGATCTTCTTTGCTACTACTGCTGCTAACGAGGTTGTGAACACAATATAGAGAAATTTCTTGCGCTACGCCACATTTATGTCAGCTGGTGAAAGGAAACCAATTATTTCAGAAAATATAACTGGGGCGACAGACTTGCTTCATAAATACGAAGAAAATAATTATAACACTCCACATTAAAGGAAATAAAAAGAACCGCCTAGTTTCTTGCCTCGAAGATTGTCGACCTGCAGGAGAGCGAAGTAGAGTTCTTGATTATGCTGGTAGTGTTAGAGCGTAGGACGGAAGCTCTCTTGTCGTGATTAATTATCTTCAAGTAAATGACTTCCTCAAGGGCCCTTTCAGCCGAATAGGATGCGACTGCTTTGTCCAGCGGAAATTGCATTTCAGGAAAAATCCGAAGACGTCGCTCTTAGGTCAATCCCAGGAATTTCTGAAATCTGGAACTGTAGAACGTACCGTATCTCAGAGGGTAGACACAGTTGACACAAAAGTGTTCTCAGTCTCGATGGTAAAGTGTATCATTTTAATTAAAGAGTTAGCACGTAAGTATCTGTAAAAGATTGTAAAATCTTTCATGGGACTGGAGCAAGCTGAATATCTGCCAAGTGTGATTTACAATTCGCTAACTTCATGCGGTACTTGATGGCAATGGCTTGTTATGTTAGTTTTTAATTTAGAAAGTCGCATATTCACTCTGATAAATATTTTTTGTAAGAAATTACAATCAGAAGATACAAAAAGGAAACAAGAACTTCAGTAAATGAAAACATTAAAAGCTCTCTCGAAAAAAAAATCTATTTAATTTCCCCAGGAAGGATCTATCTACAATGCGCGTGCAAGAAGTTCGGTGTATGGGCATTATCTGAACGGAAGTGTGTATTAAAAATGTGTTCATGCGCGTATATGTGGATGGAAATGTCGAAAAGCTAAAAAAGACGTCGAACAGATTAAACTGATGCAGAATGGTTTGTTGATGGTGACGAACATGGAATTTCATGAGTCTGACATGTTTTTCTAACGAAGCAAAATAAAATGATTTAAGATGGATGTGAGAGTGTAATCACTTTGATTTTCATATTTTACGAATTATTTTTCATTCACTTACCCCATAATTTCTCTCCCGAAGATGGGTGCCACAGCGCAGTTCAGTAACACACAAACTACCAGTTCTGAAACGTACAGCGAAAAGAAAAGAGAAAAAGACGAAGACAACAACCAAGATGTGCAAGAAATGTTTTTCTTATTTGTTCAGACTTACGGGAAATGTTTAAGATTTAGTAGTAAGAGGCTATTTTCCTCCAAGCTGAAGTTCCATATTGAAAATGAAACGAAATTCTGGCTGTACAATACAAGACATAACGTGCATAGAATATTAGAATTTTAAAAATACAAGTTTTATCGAGTGAAGTGACTAATTTCACGACCTTCTATAAACTGATTTTATAGACATTGTGTATTGTAGAGATCAGAAGAACCAAGCACGGGAGCGTAGGAGAAGAATTTAAGTATCATAATAGTCAGTGCCTAATACTTCGTGTCAATTGTTTGCAAGTGACTGAGCTGCTGCACAGTTATTGTGCAGGGCAAGAACATTTTCTTACTAAAAAAAACAAAGGCTAATGTTTCAAGGAAATCGCAGAAAACCTAGATCTGGGTGGTCGGATGGAATTTGAATCGTTGCAACTCCCCACCCCCTTCGAAGACGAGTCCACTGCTCCACCTTATTCGGTATCTTTAGTTGCATAGTTGCATGTACAGCAGGTGGTTCACCAGACAACTTGAGTCCTGTCTACTTGCTGTTTACGTAACGATAAGGTCGTCTGTGAAATCACCTACATTAACAATAAATGTGGCTGTTAGCACTTCAGTGTGCCAGGATACAAATATAAATGTTCTAAATCAACCCGTGCTTTCCCTCTGCTAATGCATTGTATGCGAAGAATGTCAGGCTGATGCATGATCGGGTTTCACTATAATTGTATCGATGAACAGCCTCAAGGTCAAAATAACTCCTAGAACCAACACAAGGATTGATGACTGATTTTTAACATAATGCTGGCTTGCCTTGAGTGTGTTGTTAAATTGTGATAGACATAACTCTTTTAATGAACGTGAAGCACTAATGTAGCGCATTAATTGATTACATTTTCATGTAATTCAATGCTTCACTCAAACAACTATATGTTTGTCATCTACATACGACAATAGATCAGACGAATACATTGAAACATGGAGCAAATTCACAGGGAGCTCATTTCATGCTTAAGGTCTATTGTTTCGTCAGCTTTTCCTACATGGTGCCAATCCTGCCATTTCTCAAGCGCAAGAACAGTGAAACAACTCAAAAAATGCAAAATTTAAAGAATTAATTCTATAAAACTTAAATTGAAATAGTATAAAACTCCTTTATGTTTCGAGTGACTATTGTTACCAGTAAATTTAATTACATTTTTCTTGCCCATTGGGGCACTTCATAAATATTGCTCAGTGATCTAAAGTAGAGATGCTGTTTTTCGAATTATCACTTTTCTTGCTGGGGAGCGACCTATTACACACAGCATCTCCAATAATTCCATTTGCTTAATCTAGCCTCATTCTATAGCTAGAGGTATTTTCCGCATTCACCGCATTCCATGTAAATATTGGTACGGTGTCTGTTTCATGAGATTTGATCATGGCTATGTGTTTCTGTATGTGCGAAGGTACAGCTCTTCAGACGTACTGCTGACCATGTGGGGTCGTATCTTGCTAACTGTGGTGAAATTTTCCTCTTGCCGTCGAAAATTGTGCTAGGTTTTTGCTGGACTGCTAGCCGCCGTTGAAATGCTTCAGATTTCACGGAGCACAAACTACAATGAGATGACAAAGTTCATGAGATACCTCCTAATACAGTATCGGACCTCGCTTGTCCGGCGTAGTGCAGCAACATCCGTGGTTAACGGGGAGCGCCTTTGATCAATAATCAAAATGTCCTCGGTCCCGGAATCGAACCTCCCCCCCCCCCCAAAAGCTTAAATAAATTTCGAATAATAATCAGAACTGGCGGCTGAAGACTTCCAGCGTAAGAAATCACCCTCTTTCTGCCAATGACCTTGACAAAGTGGGCGTAGAAGCAGACAGAGGTTCAGGGCAGTCTCTTGCCCTTGGGGTGAGAAACTACCCCTAAAGGCGGAGGAATCAGCAGTTATCAACGGCATGAAGATGCATAAGGCAATGGGAACCACTGCATTAAAGACACGTAAGGTGTATCCACAAGACAGATGATCTGTAACTGAAAAAGTATCATGATGGTCTCTCCATTAGCAAAAAAAATCCGGAATAGTCACTCACTCGGATCTCCGCGAGGGGATTGCCAAGGAGACGATAACGACGAGAAAGAGACTGAACAACCAGCGAAAGGATAACGTTCTACTAGTCGGGACGTGGAATATCAGAATTTTGAACGTGGTAGGGAAACTAGAAAATCAGAAAATGGGAATGCTAAGGCTCATCTTGATCCAGTGGGGGGTCAATGAAGTTAAATGGAAAGAAGACAAGGATTTCTCGTCAGATGAGTAGAGGGGTAATATCAACAGTAGCAGAAAACGGTATAGCGGCGGAAGGGTACAGTACCGCCTGACATTGAAAATAGGTACAATATTCTTCGTTATTCTTGTCAGAACAACATATTTTTTGTAATAATAACTCAATTTCACTTAATACACCGAAGCCGTATACCAGTGTAGGAAAGAATGACTATTTGTTTAATTGATGACATGTGCACTCCCACAAAATATTTCCCAACATCCAATTTGGTGAGATCTGTGAAATGAATGAGTGTATGGTTGTCTGCTAACCGCAGATAGTGAATGTGCAATGTATGATCATCTTTGAGACGGCCCTTTGGTCACCTTTGGTGGAACCAAAGAGATGAAATTTACCTGAGCTTTGAGCGCCTGAAACGTGGCTGACCAATACGGTAGCGTGGTGCTCCCCCACCTGGGCGGAGGTGCGAGATGACCTGAAGAACGGCCATGTTTCAGCACTCTGGCGCTGGATCTTGTGTTGGTAAGACCTGTCTTAGTTGTGCTCCGTAAAGAAAAAAGAGTGGAGAGAAATGTATGCATGTGGAATACTAAAGAGTAGATTGGAATAAATATTTCTCTATTTCAGGAACTTTTGGGGGCAGAATTAAATGACAGGCAGGTAATATTAAGGGGATCATAGTAATCTTCGGAAGTGACCAACGGTCACAATGAAACCACATGTAGCAATAGACTGAAATACTTGCGAGTGCTAGTACTAAGTTGAAATACTTCCGAGTGCTAAAGTTAAGCTGAATTACTGGCGTGTGTACTGTAAGTTGGAAATATTTAAGAAATGGTGCGTGCAGGACTTGAAATTAGAGACGAGCACTTCCACGTGGTGAGTACTGTCTGAGTCTCAATCTGTGTATGAGAGAAAGGATAAAGAGAAATACTCGCCCAAGGTATCAGTTGAGGACTCGCGTGTGTGATGAATATGGCTCTGAGCACTATGGGACTCAACTGCTATGGTCATAAGTCCCCTAGAACTTAGAACTACTTAAACCTAACTAACCTAAGGACATCACACACATCCATGCCCGAAAAAAATGGTTCAAATGGCTCTGAGCACTATGGGACTCAACATCTTAGGTCATAAGTCCCCTAGAACTTAGAACTACTTAAACCTAACTAACCTAAGGACATCACACACACCCATGCCCGAGGCAGGATTCGAACCTGCGACCGTAGCGGTCGTGCGGTTCCAGACTGTAGCGCCTTTAACCGCTCGGCCACTCCGGCCGGCTGATGAATATGATCTTAATATTACTTTGCGTGTTATGTGTCCCTGTGATGCTAGATTCAAGCTCTAATACTCTGAGAGAGAAGCAAGGTGAGTCAGCCGTCTATCCAGCAACGCCACTTGGCTTGCATTGCACAGGAACAAGTGCATATATCATCCAGAGTTCGTAGTAGGAAAGAAAAGTTACGTAGTGGGGCAGTGTCTTGTGAAACTGGGATGAATACTAATTGAAGTGGGAAATCGGACAGTGAAGTGATTCTGACGTTGTGGCTATTCTTTGTGTTGTATTCTATGTTGCCAGTGTGATGTATTTCATGTAATTTAAGTATGTGTGGTTTGCATGGGAGAGTAGCAAGATAGGTTCAGAGGTAGTGGGATATGCATGTTCTTTTTTGTACCGCTCGGTCTGGAGTAAATTTTCGTGATGAGGGTGTGAGAGTCGAAGTGTGAGACATAGCAAAAGATCCACCATCCTATCCAGAAAGAGCACTGTAGTGTTAGATAATTACGAGACCATTAGATAGAGAATCAGCAATGTAAAGCCATGCCCGCTGGGCGGAGTTTCTCATGTGCATGTGTAAAGTGTAATGGTGTGTTTAGGTTATAGAATTTATCGAAATAAAAAAGATAGTGAAAAGAAAAAGATTGGTGGCCTTGTTCTTCGAATAGTATGTTGTCATGATATCCAAAATTTATAATGTGTGCGCCATTCATATTCAGTGCGATGGTCACGTGTTGATCAAAGCCGTTGGGTAAGAAAGAAAATGTGGTATTGCCAGAGCGTAGTGAACAATCAGAGTTGTGTGAATTACTAATAGTCAGATGTGCGTTATCAGTTTCCGTTGGGTAATATTCAAACAGGAGAATAATTTGTAGCTTAATTGTGGGTACTAGAGCTCATAATCCGTCATTGAGTTTACTCGATACGTAAGAATAAATCCACTCGCTTGGCAGACCACTCATCTTGCAGGCCTGACTGCTTGATGCCATAGTATGAGCAAGGCATGTAGGTGCCTCTCAGAGAGAGTAGGATTCGCTATGAATAGGAAGCTAGGACGGAGAGTGAGTTACTGTGAACAGTTCAGTGACTGGGTTGTTGGCACCAAAATGGTCAGCAAAACAACACTGACAACGCTAGTTCAGGTATACATGCGACGTCCCAAGCTGAAGACGAAGAGAGAAAATGTATGAGATTGTTGAAGGGGTAAAGCAGTACGTAAAGGGAGATGAAAACCTAACAGTTATGGGGGACAGAAATGCAATTCTTATAGAGTTCTGTAATAATTTTTAGCTGATGTGAATACTCTGTTCAAGAATCACAAGAGGAGGAGCTATACTTGGAAAAGGCCGGGAGATACGTCCAAAATTCGTTTAGATTACATTATTGTCAGACAGAGATTTCCCAATCGGACACTGGATTGTAAGGTGTACCCAGGGGCAGATAGAGACGCAGACCACAATGTAGTAGTGATGAAGAGTATTCTGATAATTGGGAAGAATCAGTACGCAAAGAAGTGGGGTACGAAAATACTAAAACGACGAGATATGCTTGAAGTTCTCAAAGGCTGTAGAAACAGCGATAAGGAATAGCTCAGTAGGCAATAAAGTTGTAGAGCAATGGACATCTCTAAAAAGGGCAATCACAAAATTTGGAAAGAAAAACATAGGTGCAAAGACGGTAACTGCGAAGAGAAACCATGGGTAAGAGGAGAAATACCTCAGTTGAACGATGAAAGGAGGAAGTACAAAAATTCCAGGGAAATTCAGGAGTACAGAAATACAAGTCTCTGAGGAATGAAATAGATAGAAAATGAAGAGAAGCCAAGATGAAGGGCTGCATTAAAAATATGAAGAAATCTAAAGAGAAATGATTGTTGAAAGGATTGACTCAGCATATAGGAAAGTCAAAATAACCATATGTGAAATTAAAAACAAGGATGGTAACATTAAGAGTGCAACGGGAATTTCACTGTTAAATGAAGGGGAGACAGCAGATACAGGAGAAGAGTACATCGAAGGTTTCTATGAAGGCGGAGATTTGTCTGATGTGATAGAAAAAGAACAGGAGTCGATTTAGAAGAGAGAGAGGATCTAGTATTAGAATCAGAATTTAAGAGAGCCTTGGAGGACTTAAGATGAAATAAGGCAAAAGGGATAGATATTCTATCAGAATTTCTAAAATCATTGGGGAAAATGGCAAAAAACTAAATAACTATTTACGTTGGTGTGTAGAATGTATCACTCTGGCGACATACCATCTTAAATTCCGAAAAATATCGTCCATACAATGCAGGAGAATGGACAAGACAATTGAGTATGTGTTAGATGACGATCAGTTTGGATTTAGGGAAGGAAAACGCACCAAGGAGGCAATTCTAACGTTGCGGTTGATATTGGAAGCAAGCCTAAAGAAAAATCGAGACACGTTCATAGGAATTGTCGACCTGGGAAACCTTTAGACAGTGTCAAATGGTGTAAGGTGTTCGAAATTATGAGGAAAATAGCGGTAAGCTATAGGGAGAGACAAGTAATATCCATCTGCAAGAACCAAAAGAGATTTATCAGAGTGGAAGACCAAGAACGAAATGCTCGCATTGACAAGGGTGTAAGACAGGGATGTAGTCTTTTGCCCTTACTATTCAATATGTATATCAAGAAGCAATGACGGAAATAAAAGAATGGTTCAAGAGTGGAATTAAAATTCAGTGTGACAGCACATCAATGATAAGATTGAAATTACAATGAAATGAAGACTCTTAGCTGCATACTGGCGTAGATATAAGTCAACGGGGACATTTGAAAATGTGTGCTCCGACCGGGACTCGAACCCGGGACCTCCAGCTTACATGGCAGACGCTCTATCCATCTTCTTTTTCTTTTTTTTTTCTGTTCGGTATTGTTCGTTGCGTTTGGTCTGGGCGGATGTCACAAGACATCAGTTCAAGTTGATCGTTAATTCCTTTACTCAGTTTTTTCTTTTATTACAGAGGGCGAGCAGCCCTCTGTCCGAATAAGCTGAGCTACCGGCCGGCTATCTGAGCCACCGAGGACACAGAGGGTAGTGCGACTGCAGGGACATACCTCTGGCACACCTCCCGTGAGACCCACATTCGCAACTTATTGTCCCGCACTGTATTCATAGTGCTCCTGCCCATTATACTCATTACTCAGGGCTTTACTGCCGATTCCCATAAGAGTTCGGGCACTGTTTGTGCATCCGCACAGAAGATGGTATGTTTTCTTTCGAACATGTCCGAAAGGACACATACCATTTTCATATACAAGGTGTTACAAAAAGCTACGGCCAAACTTTCAGGAAACATTCCTCAAACACAAATAAATAAAAGATGTTATGTGGACACATGTCCGGAAACGCTTAATTTCCATGTTAGAGCTCATTTTAGTTTCGTCAGTATGTACTGTACTTCCGCGATTCACCGCCAGTTGGCCCAATTGAAGGAAGGTAATGTTGAGTTCGGTGCTTGTGCTGACATGCGACTCATTGCTCTACAGTACTAGCATCAAGCACATTGATTGGGCCCCATGTTTTTCCACCTACACTCAACGGAGCACGTTATCATGATTTCATACGGGATACTCTACCTGTGCTGCTAGAACATGTGCCTTTACAAGTACGACACAACATGTGGTTCATGCACGATGGAGCTCCTGCACATTTCGGTCAAAGTGTTCGTACGCTTCTCAACAACAGATTCGGTGACCGATGGATTGGTAGAGGCGGACCAATTCCATGGCCTCCACGCTCTCCTGACCTCAACCCTCTTGACTTTCGTTTATGGGGGCATTTGAAAGCTCTTGTCTACACAACCCCGGTACCAAATGTATAGACTCTTCGTCCTCGTATTGTGGACGGCTGTGATACAATACGCCATTCTCCAGGGCTGCATTAGCGCATCAGGGATTCCATGCGACGGTGGGTGGATGCATGTATCCTCGCTAACGGAGGACATTTTGAACATTTCCTGCAACGAAGCGCTTGAAGTCACGCTGGTACATTCTGTTGCTGTGTGTTTCCATTCCATGATTAATGTGATTTGAAGAGAAGTAAAAAAATGAGCTCTAACATAGAAAGTAAGCATTTCCGGACACATGTCCACATTACATATTTTCTTTCTTTGTGTGTGAGGAATGTTTCATGAAAGTTTGGCCGTACCATTTTGTAACACCCTGTATATAATAAGATTCGCCGATGACATTGGTATCCTTAGTGAAAATGAAGAAGAATTTCAGGATGTGTTGAATGGAATGAACAGTCTAATGAGTGCAGAATAAGGACTGACAGAAAATCGTAGAAAAAGTAATGTGAGGTAGTAGAAATGAACACAGCGAGAAACGTATCAGGATTGATGGTCACGAAGTAAATTAAGTTGAAAAATTCTACTACCTAGACAGTAAAATAACGAAAGAAGGACGGAACACGGAGAACAGCAGCCTAGCACTGGGAAATAGGGCATTTCTTGCCAATGGAAGTCTAAAAGTGTAAAACATAGGCCTTGATCTGAGAAAGAAGTGTGTGAAAATGTACGTTTGGAGGATAGCATTGTACTTTAGTGAAACGTGGACTGAGGGAAAACCAGAACAGAAGAGTATTGAAGTAGTTGAAATGTGTTGCTACAGACGAATGTTGACAATTAGGTGGACTAATAAGGTAAGGAATCAGAGAGGAAAGGAATATGTGGAAAACACTGACAAGTAGAAGGGACAGGATGATAGGACATCTGTTAAGACATCCTGAAATAACTTCTGTTGTACTAGAGGGAGCTGAAGAGGGAAAAATCTGTAGAGGAAGACAGTTTGGAATACATTTAGCAAATAATTAAGGACGCAGCTTGCAAGTGCTACTCTGAGAGGTTGGCGCAGGAGAGTAACTTCGTGGCGTGCTGCATCAAACTACTTAGAAGGGTAACGACTCAAAACGAAATCGGATGCAGCAGTTCGACGTTGCATGGACGCACCTGGTCCTCTGCTGAAATACTAAGCCATGGTGCCTCTTTAGCCGTCCATAAGTGCGAAAGTGTTGCGGACGCAGTACTTTGTGCAAGAGCTTACCTCTCCATTATATCCCATAAATGTTCGATGGAATTCATGTCTAACAATCTGGGTGGTTAAATCATTCGATCGAATTGCCCGGTATGTTCTTCAACCAATTATGGCCCAGTGTCATGTTTGGAAACACCAAGTCCATGAATGGCTACAAATGGTCTCCAAGAATCCGTACGTAATGATCGATTTATTTGGACCAGAAGACCAAGTACATTCCATGTAAACACGGCCCACTTCATTATGCAGCCACCACCAACCTGCACAGTGCTTTGTTGATAACTTGGATCCATGGCATCGCAGGACCTGCTTCGCAGTCTGACGCTACCATCAGCACTTACCAGCTGAAATCGGGACTCATTCGGAGAGATCACGGTTATCCCATCGTTCGTAGTCCAACCGGTTAGGTGACGAGCCCAGGAGAGACGTTGCAGGCGAAGTGATGCTGCAAGTGAAGGTACTCGCGTCAGTCGTTTGCTCCCATAGACTATTTACGCTAGATTTTGCCGCACTCTCATAACGGACACGTTAGTCGTAGGTCTCAAACTAATTTCTGCTGTTATTTCATGCAGTTTTGCTTTCCTTTTAGCACTGACAACTTCGCGCTCTAGGTCGTTAAGTGAAGGCCGTTGGTCACTGCGCTGTCAGTAGTGAGCAGTAATGCCTGAAATTTGGTGGCGGTGATGGTGGTAGTGCCGGCTGCTGTGACAGAGCGGTTCTAAGCGCTTCAGTCAGAAACCGCGTTGCTGCTGTGGTCGCAGGTTCGAATCCTGCCTCGGGCATGGATGTGTGTGATGTCCTTACGTTGGTCAGGTTTAAGTAGTTCTAAGTGTAGGGGACTGATGACCTCAGTAGTTAAGTTGCATAGTGCTCAGAGCCATTTGAACCATTTTTATACGGCCAACCGGTTGCAAATAATTGTTTGATACATTGACCTAGGTTTCGACACTAGAGTGTCTTCATCAGAATGAAATTTTGGGAACCCTATAAAATAATACATAGAAAATTAAGTATGAAAGAAAAACACGTTACCAAGATGACAATTGTCATGACGTACGAAGTTACTTATGTAAACTTACATTGTGAGAAAGCAATGGTTAGAATTTAGGGGAACTATGCTCAAGTCAAAAATTAAAATAAAACGTTCCAGCCTTTGCCACGTACTCCTAGCAGAGACCAACATCAGACAGATTATTCCAGCGGCTTACATTGCTGCTATGAAAGCAATACAAGTTGCCCCGCCCATCGGGCGTGGGCAGTGACATGTGTCCATTTGAAATATAATAACATAAACAATTGAAAAGAAAGACAGATAGTCTTAAAAACAAAATATAAAGGAAGCGATTCTAATGTAATTTTGAAAATACACAATAGTCAAGCAGATTAAGTGTAGCTAAGAGCCATCAATTAGGCTTAACAGAAATTACTATTACATAAAGGACAGAATAATTTAAAAAAAATTACAAACAGCTGTACAATCCAGAAAAAAATTTCATGAAGGTAACTTTAGTAACACATATCTAAGAGATTCTAAAAAAAAATGAGGTTTCAGGACGAGGGCCAGGTAAAAAGTAAAAATAGAGGAATCAAAATTCCGCGAGCAGTGGATTGAAACCATTGAAAACATTTTTACCGATTTGACCATCGTCCTTAGAAATATGCTTGAATACCTCCACCTCATCTACCTTATGACCATTCCTTTCTTCATGTAAAATTGAAATTTCTTCAACGCATTTAGGTTTGTGTCTGGAAATTAGCAGATGATCAGCCAGAGTGGAATTGTGTACATTAGTGTCTCTTTTTCGCAATAAATTTCAATTTAGCTAAGAACTAAGCCGTTTCAAATCGTATATGTTTATCGCATTCATTTTGGTGTTCCGCCACCTTGGGTGCAATGACTGCGCCGCGGTTGAAGTTCGTGCTCTTTTATCTATATTCTGATACGTCGCATTGTCTCTCCGGTGTAAAGTAATTTGAACTTGCAGGTGATCTCAGGGTATCAGCGACATCTTCGACTGATCCCAACAGGTCTCTAGACTGGTTTCTCTCACGATCGATGTCTTCCTTTACGTATGGTAAAAGAGCCACGAGCCATGTCTTTTTGTTCCACCTTTTCCTCTTCTCGTTCTTGTTTGTTGTGGATATTTTACTTGTGATTTTCAATTGTCTGTTACCTCTACAGGTAGCATTCAGCAACTGACATTGTCTGCGTCGCAGAGTCGGTTGACGCTATTCGTCAGAGTATGAAAAACCGAATTTCTTCTGCTGTGGGTGGATTGGGACGTAGTGTTCAAATATTTATCGATGCTGGTGAGCTTTCTGTAACCATCGTGCTCAACTGAACCATTCGATCACCACTTCAACACCAGGAAATGATAGCACAGTACTCTTTTTATATTACCACCTTAAACTACATGTTTCAGTGCTGTGGAAATTGCAAATTTCTCTTTCCTCATAAGGCTAGATTACAAAAGTATCATCAACATAATAAGTCTAGCATTTTTTTTGTAACGGTGCAGATTGAACTGTCGATTTATAAAATCCCTCCAAGAAGGGATCCACTTCAAATGGTGAAAGAGGTTTTGAAAACGATACGATGCCCGTCTGTTCATAATATTTTACTTTCCACTTAGATGAAGGAAGACCTCGAACAGTGCAGTGTAACACGAAGCCGTATATGTTGGAAGCTGCTCATAGATGCGAAAGCTTCACATCCCCACCCCGAGGCAAATATGTGAACAGTGACGCCACGTCAAAAACTGTGCGGTCCGTGGGCATGATGGACAGCTACTTTAAATGTGCAATAATGTGGGCAGAATCCTTCAAATATGATGGCATATTATCCACAAGATGCTGCGGTTTTTTCTTGTTAGATAGTGCTCCAGATTATATGTTAGCGATGATTTCCCGCTACTGCCGACACGTCATGTCTTCGGGTGCGTTTGTGGAATTTCTTTATTGGCGGTGTCAAGACCTATTCCGATCTCCTTAGGCAAAGCTAGCGACTCACTGTTTAGTCCTAGCTGCAAGATTTCCATTGAGTTCCTTATGTAAGGATACCCTGTGAGCATGTCTTTATTTTTCTACCGTAGACCATTATGTCCCTAAATATACAGACCTTGCCTTTGTCGGCTTTCATGGCTTTCAGGTTGTTTCAAAATAAAGTTGTTTCACAGTTCTACGATGGTTCATCTTGTTTCCAGGATGCATTAGGTTTCAGTGGCTTACTGTTGGTCGAAGTCGTCTATTCTTACCCAAATGCCTCTCTAATGGGGATCACAGCGAATCTTCCACGGACTCAATCATGTCTGCTTTGAGTATGAACTTAGGTGCTAAAGCGAACGTGTGACCATGGCCTCCAGTTATGCGACAAACAAAGGCGCACTTCCGAGAATGCTTCTGTATGAGTGACACGTCGACCTTACAAGGTCATTTACCTAAATCATAGCCGTGTTACTGAATAAGCGGAAATAATGTCGTGGAAACGTTTATTAGAAATAGTGTTGACTGATGAAAGTGATAGTGCTGAGGATAACAGAAAGCAAAAATTAAGTCACAAACAGACTCACCGGTGTAGCACGAATTGTTCGTAAAATGTGGCGTAACAGAAATACATTTTTTTAGCTGCTATTACTGTAGAAATGTACAGGGTGGGCAGAAAAATCGGATTAGCTTGTAAGGGGATTGTGCTGAGAAATAACTGTCAAGAAAAAAATTCGATTCGTTGCGCCATTTCTGAGTTAATTAGAATTGAAGCTAGCCAATCAGGCCATCGTGCGCACAAATTCAAACGGCTGAAGATAGAGATACAAAAATTGGACATGGGACTGTAGTAAGAGTCTGACCGAACCAAAGCCATCATCTACGCTGCGAGAACAACTAAGTGTATCTGGCGAGTCGCTTGAATTTGTGCTCTCAGCGGGCCGGCCAGTGTGGCCGTGCGGTCTGGGCGCTTCAGTCTGGAACCGCGTGACCGCTCCGGTCGCAGGTTCGAATCTTCACCTCGGGCATGGATGTGTGTGATGTCCTTAGGTTAGGTAGGTTTAAGTAGTTCTAAGTTCTAGGGGACTGATGACCACAGAAGTTAAGTCCCATAGTGCTCAGAGCCATTTGAACCATTTTTTGTGCTCTCAGCGGCCTGATTAGTTAACTGCCACCCCCCTATACGACCGGTTGGAAGATATTTTAAATTAATATCTGTGGCTAACAAGCTTCATCTGACGTTGCATGTAGTGATACTGCTTCAGCTATTCACAAAATCTTGCGTAATGACGTCGGTACAGTTCCTCTCTATTCCTTGCTTACTATTACTATTACCGTTAGTAGTAATGATTCTGTATCAGTTTGCTCATGCTTCACACACCTTTTCGCCACATTCAGGTCTTCCTACCACCGTCTCTGTCTAGATCCGTAAAGACAGTCTTGTGTTAAAATCATTCCAGTTACACATGTTTGCCATGTGTAAAGTAAAAACCTTGATATGTGCCACTACAAATATTTAATACATGAGGGATGTTTTCTTATATAGTCAAAAAATTAGTTAAGCCAATCTTATGTTCTAGCTGTTGAGTTTCAAGGGGTCCAGAGAGTCTGTTCTCGTTACCTTATAACGGGACATTTTGTTTCGGAAGTACGTTTCCGAACTTGAACATTCGAAACAGGCTGCGAATTTAAAGTTTAACGATCCTTATTAATCATTTGGACTTATTAATTGTTACTGAAATGGAAATATATAGTACTTACAACAATTTTGACAAGATTTAACCGTGTTTAGAACTCTATTCCAATTTAGTAATTTATACATCCTCAGTAACTGTAGTCGTATATAACGAGATAACAAGCAACCGGTTTCATAAAAGAATTTAATTTTTTTTACAGTTTACAGGAACCTACATGACAAATAAGAATTCAGATAAAAATATTAAAATTAGGGACGAAAAATTTAAAATCTTTAAATATTTAAAGATAAAAAATGTTACATACTTGTACCTATCGCATTGTTTGCGAGAGTCAACAATAATATGCATACAGCAATATGCGTGGTCGTAAAAATATACAGGAGCAATAAGTAATACAATGTTGAATCCATCAGTAGATTAAGAGCTCGTTGAAGGTTACATTTGGTTCGTAATGTCTGTACAAAACTTTTATAAAGAAGCGACAACCATTGCAGGCAGCATGACAGAACAGGAGGTATCAGCTAATGACATGCATATCTTGACATTGATCTCACGTTGGGGGTAAATGAAGGATCAAATAATAGAACTAAACAACTATAATTGCCTTAAGGCATTAAAAAAATGGAAGTGGATACAAGCAGCGTAGCAAGTAATGTAAAAACCTGATGATAAATCAAATAAGTTAATATCTACGACAAGCGGCGCTATGGATGTGAAATTTGGCAACTAATCTCCAAACAGCTATAGTGAGATCAGTAGCAAGCTTGTAGGGAACATGTCAACAAAAACAGAGTGCGAAGCACATCATGGGGTTGGAGCTTGTGACTGGAGTAACTGGAGAGGCCATTCTCAATCATTAGCTAATATTAAAAATCGGAAAGTGACTGAAGAGGGAAGAAGCGTGGGTACAATTATACAAATATGAATCAACTAGTACTGGAATACATGCAGGTCGCAAGTACGTTTCTTGAAAGAATTGTATCTAGCGGTTTTAATACCTATTGTAGGATACTGTAATTTTTCGAACATTCGCTGAGTTGGTGTAGAAATGTAAATAGCGGGGCAGCAGGAAATACGCTCCTCAAGCAGAGCACTAGATGCATCGACGGGAGAGAAGTAATAACTGAGTACATGGAGAAACAATTCCTAGTCAGTCGCATAAACTAGGACTAAAAATTAACTATAGGGCAAAGGAAATGGGGTCATCGCTGTATACTTTTGATACAGTGGAATAACTAGTTCAGAAATGTATACGAAGTCCTAAATACGCTTAGTGAAGTTAATGTAACTAGCGACATTCACGAAAGATGTATGAAATAAGCACAACAGGTTTGATTGCCTGACAGTGAATGAAAGTACTTATCCGCTGTAAACATCTCTTGTAAGTCTTGAGTAAAGCATCTGTAAATTGAAGAATAGCTTGTCTATAGATCATTGGTTACATAGAATTCATCTTCTGTAGCAAAATATATCACCACCTTTAGGTTGCAGATGGTTTAGTATCTGCAATAATAAGTGATTAACTGTCTGGCAATGTGAATGGCTCACTTAGAACTGAAAATGCTTCACTGTCACAACTGGAGATGCCTAATAATCTGTAGCTATGCATTATCAACTAACTAAAAAATCTTTGTAAAAAAGCTGAAAACCAGCTACGTGTAACAAATGTACCATTAGTAAAACGTGGACCAATTCTAGCTGTGACCAGTTGTTTAAATGTGACTCTATATAGCTGACTAATAACAGCTAAATGCAACAGTGTATGGTGAAGCTATAGTGTGTAAAATAGTACTAAAACTTAATGGTTGTAAATAGAAAATTAGTGAATATCTGCAAATAGCCACTGCTGAAAATTATGAAACTAGCATTCTGAAGGTGGCCTACTGACTGCAACTTACTGTATATAACTGCAAATATGTAGCTATAGCAGCGACTGTAACGTACCTAATGACCGAATTCTACTTACGAAAATTAATAGGCTTCATGTAATTAACTATCTACTTCTAGGGAATTTGAATATATACCAGGAAATCGTAATAGGCCAATAATGAAACCAATAATAATAATAATAATAATAATAATAATAAATGCAATATAACATATACCGTACAATAAAATTATAAACAGCCGACCAGTTGCAATGGATAAAGAAATCTTTACCTAGGTTTCAACAAATTTAAATTTGTCTTCTTCAGAAGGTGGCAATTTTACATCAGTATGGACTGATGTATCACCGTCGTTTTTACAAATATCTGCATAGATCCATTTGTCCAAATTAAAACATAGCCCTGAAAATAGGGTTTGTCATGTAAATGTAAATTAGTACATGGATATTGCAGAGCTCACAAGCTTGTGAGCTCTGCAATATCCATGTACTCACAAGCTTGTGAGCTCTGCAATATCCATGTACTAATTTACATTTACATGACAAACCCTATTTTCAGGGCTATATTTTAATTTGGACAAATGGATCTATGCAGATATTTGTAAAAACGACGATGATACATCAGTCCATACTAATGTAAAATTGCCACCTTCTGAAGAAGACAAATTTAAATTTGTTGAAACCTAGGTAAAGATTTCTTTATCCATTGCAACTGGTCGGCTGTTTATAATTTTATTACGTGGAACCGTTGCTGTTGTGCAGCTATGTTTAAAATACTGATATACCGTACAGTTAAAAGGAAGTCACGCTTGATCAAGGTCCGCGTCACTTTCCTTTTTTGACCAGACATAACGTCTGAGAAAAGAAAGAAACAATAATAATAATAATAATAATAGAAGTAGAAGAAGAACATAAGGGGAGGCAGTTGGAGCATTTTGGTGGGTAGGGGGACGGGACTTGGGGAGGTTAAATTAGATTAAGACATACAGCAAGAGGGTAAGAAAGAGAGAAGAAATTATACATGCAAAACTCTGTGAGATGATTATGATGGTAGTGATGATTATGATTATGATCTGAGGTGAGGGGCGCTCCACATCATGGTCATCAGCGCCCGGAAGAACAGTCAGTATGCTAATCTCATGGATGGGGACAAAGGATGTCCCCACATTCGGAGCAGTTTATGATGTAAATTATGAAAATTATGAAAGTCTGTCTCCCTTTCCCATCAGTTTAGGGATGAGGCCTGACAGTCAAAATTTCACCTCTCTTGTAACACTGGAATCAGTATCTGCCAGGGTAGTGGGCAAATTTCCATCGAGACTGAGTGCTGCCCTAATATGAGCAAACAAACCGAGACTAATTAATGAAATAAACTCTTCCGAACAGATAAAAGTACAACACGTTTACTTTTTGCTCCCCAGGCAATTTTAAATACGAGGACACTTGAAAATTCTTGCCTTGTAGCAGCTGAGCAATCGTAATTTGGGGCGACGAATAATATTGCACAGATTCTTCTCATTCTGTTAAAATACGCAAAGATAGTTCACTGTGAAGTCTTCCAGAGCCTTTGTTCTTGAAGTACCAGTGGCGCTATTAGTTCGCCACATTTTATCTCCGGAAAATTCTAACATCCGCGATAAATACTTTACTGAGATGACCTGGCTGTACACATTTTACCACACAAGTTCCTAAGCTTTATTGATAAACTGTCGTTGCACATTAATTAATGCTTATAATTGAGTGCTCCAAAACAGCAACTGCATCACAGCACTGCCTACAACCGAGGTTCACTCTGTTGTGTCCACACGCGGCAGTTATGCGCGTTAAGTTCAACAAAAAAGCATGCCAATGGAAAGGACACTACACTTTCTCGACGTACTTGCTTGGATATTACACATCAGTGTTGTAAATGGTTCAAATGGCTCTAAGCACTGTGGGACTTAACATCTGAAGTCATCTGTCACTAGACTTACAACTACTTAAATCCAACTAACCTAAGGACATCACACACATCCATGCCCGATGAAGGATTCGAACCTGCGACCGTAGCAGCAGCGCGGTTCTGGACTGAAGCAAGTAGAACCGTTCGGCCACAGGGACCGGCAAATCCTTTGTAAGTAGAACAGTCGTGTATAATGAAATTAAATTAGCATTTTATATTTTATATTGCGTTACAATTAATAATCCATGTATAGTGTGTGCCAGGAGGAATGGTCAATATCCAGGGAACATCTGAAGCAAAAAACGTAAGGCGTATTCCGAATGGTTTCCGAGGTAGAACAAAATTAATTTACGTACGTTTCTGGGTTAGTGCCGCACACGCATATGTCTTATGATCGGTAACATGTTGATAGGTCCAATCATTTTAGAAAAGTGAATGATGAAACAGATTTACCTGCTTATTGTGGAAAATTCGTTTGTTGTAGAACTTGAGGACGTTCCTTTGGCCGAGTGGACTGTATTACACAAGGCAACCCAAAATTCCGTAACTATCTGAAAATGTACTAATTCACGAAAAAATGTATGTAAGGAAGTAAATAGCTTCAATTGACGTGGGTTTTAACTGAACCCGAAAACGAGTGCAAAAACCAGACAACACATGACCCTGGACAGCAACACTTCGGTGACGCGGCATGAGACCGCCAACTGCAGAATTTGCTACTGAAAATCCTAGAACGGTTGTGCAAACCCCATTACTTGAAGAGAAAGCCATGCTGTGATGTGGATTTACCACATCAATTGTAATCGAACCATTTTTCTTCAGGAAATGCGGGATGCTGCTTTTCAAACTGTCAACGTTACCGAATCGCATCATCTTGTCCGGCTGATAGACACCTACCCGTAAGTACGGCTTCCTATGCTGGATGACGCTCCAGCCCATGCAGCTACATGTGTGAAAGATCTCTTGCGCACATCGTTTGGTGAGGACTGCGTGCTGCGCCACCACTTCCTCCTCGCTTGGGCTTCCATGTCCTCAGACCTCAGTCCATGTGATTATTGCTTCTGGGTTTACATGAAGTCTCAAGTCTACGGCATACTGAAAAGTGCGTCCACTGAAATTTTCAGCCAGTGAAATTTGTGCCCATTGAAATTTGTGGCCAAAAAGGCTCAAGGAAGGGTCCACTAATCCCCTTGTCCGGTAGGTAGAAGAACTGATCTACCTACAGGTTTCCAAGCTCGCATTTTGAAGCCATGCCATACAGAACGCTGCGAACTGAGGTCAAAGTTAAGAAAGCATCGACAGCTTTCTACAAGAAATAGATACACGTTGCTAAACCGTGGAACGTATATCAGATGCTGTTTCGTATCTAATCATTTGCTTAAAAGCTGAGAAATGTACGTTCAGACGATTATACAACAATCAGTTGACAATTCTCATGGGATTCCTGAAGACAGTATCCTAGGACAAATATCACGACTAAGGAAATTTTTTCTGAAACTGTTCGCAATTTTACTTTGGCCCTAGGATTTTTCTTAACTTTGTGTGTTTGGGAACCGACCTCCGACTGTCCTTTGCTACCTGAGGCAATGTGAACTCGGAATTCTATTATAAATTCCCCCAATGCTATTCTTGTGTGTTTAATGAGATCTGACTATGCAATACAGCCTCTGTTGAAGAATCGGATGGGGTGAAGTCGCTTGCCTCATAGAAAGTAGTGATGGATGTAAATTATTAACATCAAGTTAACCCCGCCAAAATGTTTGACTAGATTGTAGGATAGGGTCGGTGTTTCAATGGCGGTGGTCTGAAATATAACGAAAAATAATCAGATTTATTCCATTTGAGAATTTACATATGTTCATAAGTCGCATTAACGAAGTGATGCCTCTTGAATGTGGGCATATTAATCAATTAATAAGAAGAAAGGAATATAACACGAATCTACAACTACAAAACTAGTGAAGCGGATTGGCACTTCCCCTTAACTGAATGAGAGCCCACGTTTCTAGGTCACATACTTTCCATCTCCCTCTAATCACAGAGATAATGCGAGAATATGCTGCGATGCTCAATAGGTCAATGACCACCCATTTCACTTCTATGAACTACAAAACCGATCATGCTGTGACCAGAGCTGCATATATTACCTATTCTGTTCTGCTGCATGACAGGGACCACAGCTGGCTGTTTTCATCGTGTTGTTATGCCGATCAGATGTGATGTCTCTGGAACCACAGCAGCGTGCGTACGCATCACAATCCGGCGAAATTACCCGGAGTTCCGGATAAGGTACACAGTTACTCCGCAAACACTCTTTATCGCCCGGTACAGAGTACTGCGTCCTTATCGGATGGACGCTGAAATGCAAGTGTCCCATTTCTACCAATACTCTATAATGTGGCATGTCGTTCCGCTGTTGTGGCTGTCTAATGGCAACATTTTAACAAATTTGTCACCAATGAGCGCTAATCCCGGTCGACTGTGAGTGCCCAGGTAACACGGCTTACGTCACGCAAATCCGGCGGTCGCCTGTGGGAGTCGGCGCTCGTCCAAAGAACTTCCCAGGCATTTCCTTGGCGCCAGCGTCTAAACGGACGCATTCCGCTCCTCTGTCCCACGCTCAAAATATATGGAGTGGGGGATTTGCAGAGGTACATTCCTTGTTGGCATTGTCGGCCGCGACGCTTTTGTGAGCCCAGGGCGACATGGCGGAGGAGGAAACAGCGCCTCCCTGCGTTATTTACTTGGGAGAGACATTCTGCTTGCCTGGCAGTGTACTGCCGGAAGTGCCCCCTGCCTGGCGGGTGGTATCAGAAGCCCTGCCGCTGGAGACCGCCCTGTCGATGCCAACACCTCCAGGGATGCTGGAGGATTAACGCGTAACGCAGTTCAGTACATTCTCATTGTTCATCCCTTAGCCATCTCTGTTAGCATAGCATGATGAACCGCAAATTTGCTCGCATCCATGCTGCTGTTTGTCATTACTGCCCTAATTAATTGTTCAAAAGTGCAAAGTGGCAGCTGATGCGGCCATTGCACTCCCAATGTGTGTAAGAGAATTCTTTCTTTTTCAGAAGTCAGATTAATTAAGAATTATCTTGGTTCAACTGTGAGTCAAGCACAACTGCCCAGTTTAGCAGTTAGTCAATAAAAATGTGTTAGCTGAAGATATCGATATTGATGAGGATTTCAGAATTTCCAACCGAAAAAGATGGTAGAAATTCTAAGTTCTGTCGAGTCATCTGTCACTAAGGAGATCTTCGATTACTTTTTCTGCCTCCTTAATAATCAGTTAAAGTGCTTACTTTTTTAATGCATTTTACATATTAGTTTTTACCCATAAATGATGTTAACATTATACTCTGTTTACTTAATCATGCACATGAAAAAACTTATACACACAAATGTGTTTCATGATTTTGTGAGGTCGACAATTTGGGGGTGGGGAGAGGGTGACAAATTAAAAGTCTAGCCACGCCACTGCGTAAACATTTGTCTGAACCAGAGTAAACTATTGGATGTGTAGATAAGCAGATAGGGAATTCTTTGCACAGTTCTGTAGAAGTTCGAAACTGATCACAGGAAACATAGTCAAACATTCAATAACATCCAATTTAGATGGCTCATGAGTCTTATCTTTACTCCATTAAAGTATGTGAATGTGTCCTCAAAGCTTTATAAAGTGAATGACAAGTTCGCACACAGAAGCAAAGTTTACATTCCACAGATATGTTTAATTTTAGCTCAGTATATCTTCATTTATCATCACAACAACCTAGCGAAAACAAATTTTGCGTTTGGTGTTCACATCGTGTCGACTGCTATCATCATTAGAGATATAGCTTCCACTCGGATTTATGATTGTAGGAGGGGGAGAAAGAACCCATGGCCTCCATAAGGAACCATTCAAGCATTTGCCTGGAATGATCTGAGAAACCACGGAAAACCAAATTCGGTATCGCCAGCAGTAGCATTGAGCTCAGGTTATTAAAAATAATTATATTTCCATCACACTTTATCCAGGCTTTGGATGGGCTGAATGGCAAAAATAAACTATTGCCATTTAGGCATGTTTAAAGTCAGCTTATAAGCAACATCAGCATAAATCTTTTAATATTTTTATGTATGAGTTTGCTACTTACATTTTGTAAATTTTTCTATCTTCATACATCCTATGATAAATTTAGTCGACTTTTTGTAGGTAGGGGACAGCTTTCAAGCAAACCCTGATCCCACCATTCTCTTCGTCCTGTTTTACTATTTTTTCCAACCTTTCATCCTGTTTCATGTAGATTGACTTTTTTTCGTTTGCGTTCCAAACTCATTTTCGTTTACTTTCCATAAAAAGCTCTGCCCTCATTAAGGTCACGTTTGCAGGTTTACTTTCTGGAATATTCCCAGCAGATTTCGGAAAAGATAGATGTATGTCTCTCTTCTTTTGTTTGGCAATTATGCAAAGGAAGCTGCATACATGTATGTTCTATTATTTGCACTCCCAAAGTCGGCATGAATGGTGTACAAGTGCGAAAACTGTTGGCTACAGCTACCACTTACAAAAATGTCTTATTTACTACTTAGAGCCTCTCTCCATGTTCTTCCGCTAAAAACTACTATGCTCTCATCACTTAGCAGAAAACTGCTGCCATCATTCATAGCTAGTAACTCTGCTTAGAAGTCACCTCCTTCTCTTGTGTGCGGATATCTCCCATTTCCCTGTGATTTTCTCTCACTGGTAGCATAAAATTCTCTTCGTTGCTTACTGATCTGGTATTTTCGTGACAAAATAATACTCTCGGTTATGCAGGCAACCCAGCTCCTCTGAATATATTTTGGAAATAGAAGAGCACTTTTCTTTGCCTGTTTCAGAGTCTTCCTTACTTCCAACCGAACTTCATCCGGTGCTCCACATTGATGCTGTAATGAAAAAGCAGCGTCGTATACTCGGTTTTAAGCATTCCTCGGTATTGGTTTGCTTTCTGTCTTTAAGCGCGCCATGTCACAGTCCCATCTTATTTCATTATCTTCACTATGTGAGAATAACCGTACCGCGAATGGTCGTTGAAACTTCCGTATCGGAACTATTGTGACATAAATACCCAAGTCGCACGATGTGAACTCTACAAGAGCTATAGTGGTACTAAGGTTGTTCGTTCAGATAGGCGGCTGCTGTGATAGATGAGGTCTGTGGGGACGTACGAGTATTTCGGCCGTGTCTGAGGAGCAGGTAGTTCAGAGTAATTACGACAGCATGGGCGCAGGTAGTCCGTGACACAAAGGAAACAGGTACTGGGCTCAGATTTCATAGATTTCTTGTTGGGCGCAAATTTTAATTTTACTGGGCGCAGTTTTCATGGATTCCAACCTTACGGCGGCAGCCCGATCTCTTTAGGGATTCTAAAAGATAACATCCGACGGTATTTCTCTCCATACCTACTAGTATTCTGTACAGTGCTTTTCACAACATTGATCTCGGCTACTGGTACTGTTGATGAATGGCGGCCGATATGTTTAAGATTTGTTACAAAGAACATCGTCTCTGCTAAAAATCAGCTGTTATATTAATTACCGGTGCTGTTTTTGTATCATAAA